>NW_010306084.1:17947-35010 GCF_000700745.2 Antrostomus carolinensis
AGGCGTCCCGCGGGCTGTGGAGTCAGCCCTTCCTTCACCCTGACTGGGAGCACCCAGCCCGGGGTCAGGAATCAATGGGAGACGTTGTTTGGTGGAGCCCAGGCGTGCAGGCAGGAGGATTTGCAAGCGTGGGAGAGAGGGGCAGCGAGGGATGGGGAGATTCCTCATTACAAACTCCTTGCACCATACGGGAGAGGCATTGAACGTCTCCGTGCATCCATCATCCCCCCATGAACTCTGCTATAACGGGTGTCCTGCACATCAGTCCACTTCCCTGCACCCCAAAACCACTGCCCTTCACTTCCCAGCATTGCACTGCCAGTGCCAATCTCCTTCCCACCCTGCCATGCCTAGCCCCAAAATGCATTTCCTAGCTCCACCCTGAAAAAGCACCAATTAAACCAGAGGTATTCCACCACCAATCCCAGGCTCTGGCTGGGCCACCTACGCTGGTGAAAAACTCAGCTCAGCCCACCCCTGCAGCCACAATAAATAAATAAAATAATAAAATCAGTCACGATGCTGCCCTGCAGCCGGGGGAGTTGAGGCAGAGATTGGATTTGCCTATTATTGCTCTCCCAAAATATGTCACAAGCCTTCCAGCACCCTGTAAGCTGATCTGAACTTCTTGCTGCAAGCTTCTCCTGCTGCTTGTGGCAGCAGCATGGCTCCGGCCGGGCAGAGGTTGGGTGGGCAGGGACCACTTCCCCTTCAGCAGAGTCCAGAAAAAAAGGAGGAAAAATAAAAAATAAAAATAAAATCAAAAGAGATGAGCAGTCCTGCTCTGGAGCTCTGCACAGCCTGCTCGGGGCAGGCAGAGTCCTGACATGGGACGTGGGGACATGGCACACTATCCCCACTATTGCACAGCCCAGCATTGCCCCCCAAGCACCCGGAGGTGCCGGGCTGGCATCCCACAGCTGGATGCATCACCCCCAGGGACATGACCTTGTCCCCAAGCCTCTGCAGCCCCCCAGGGAAAGCCCACGCACTGCTTCAGGGTGGAGGAAGGACTGAAGAGGGTGAGAAAGAGTAAAATGGAATGGAAAAAGGCAGTAGGATGGGCATGACAAGCCCTTGCAATTCAAGCCCTTCTGTCCCGAGCACATCTCAGGGCAGCATTTGCTTTTAGCCCCCGCAGGCAGCTGCCACCAGCTCCCTCACACCAGCGAGGCCTCAGCACTGTCCCTCCCACAGTTGGGATCCCAAGAGGGTTGGTGCAGGAGGAATTGTTATCATGTGAAGAACAGTTTATATCACCTGGAAATCCTGGAAACACATTAGTTTCCCAGGGCACTGGGCTATTGCAAGAGGTGGGGAGCTGCAAACACAGAGCAACACTCAAGAGATCCTTCCACATGGGCAAAGGCAGCAGCAGGACAAGGCGATTTGGGGACGCGTCCCCGTTATCCCTGCAAGCCCCAGGGCTCTGCTGCCAGCAGCCACGGGGGCACACGGCACAGCCAGCCCCTTGCACCCGAGCTGGGGAAAATTAGCTGACAGAAGTTCCTGGTGCGGACGAGATTGTAACCCACGTGATGCCGCAGGCACGTAACTGCATCCTTTATGCTAAGAAAGGAACCATTTCCTCCTAAAGAAAAAAAAAATAAAAAGTCTAACCATTTATTTTTTTTTTTTCTCATGCTATAACCTCCACCAGCTAAGAACTGACAGAGACATTTCCTGGAACTGCTCAATTCAACATCCGAATCTTTGTCTTTGCCACCACCAACTTCAATCCTATTAAGTTGCACCTTTTCCCAGGAGGTTTATCCTTCCCACTCTGCTGGCGTGGGTGGAAAGAAACGAACAGGACAATCTAAAGAACTGTAAATAAAACTATTTGCCTGAGACGACCTTTGAAATTAAACCTCTCCGCTGCCTCCCTAAGGCTCTGGTTCCAGTCCCAGGTGAAGTCCTGGGGACGGCTGTGGCACAGGAGACTGCTTCCAGAGCCACGTCGATCTGTTAGTGCTGGGGAAAATGTTTCAGGTGCATCCCGGTTCTCCTCAATCCAAGGAGGAGAATCAAATGCCATGGATGGGGCAGAAGGCTGGATCCCAGCCCTGCTGCAAAGAAAGAGCTGGAGCAAAAAAGCTTCAAGAAAATAAAAAGAAAGAAATGAGCGTCAGGGTGCAAAGCAAAGAGGGGAATTTGGTTGCTTTGGTCATGAGCACCAGCTCCTCACAGGCACACTTTGTGATATTTTCCACTGTTGAGAGTGGAAAAAGCTATCTGTGGAAGTGGAAAATGGGCTTTCAACCTGCTGAAAGCTGTCACTCATCAGCCCACCACGGTCCTGCTGCAGAGAGGGGCTCCTGTGGGTCATCGCCACCCCGTGCTCACCACTTCTGCAAAAAAAAAAAAAAACCAGCGAGGAGGAGGAAAAAAAAAACCACCACGCTCCAGAAAAAGCCCCTTGCAGCCCCAAAACAACCTGTCAGGCTGCGCTGAATCAGAGCTCCTGACTGCGGGGGCTGCCGTGGGTGTCCACCTTCCCAATGCAACAGGCTTTTTAGCAGGGGACGACCATGCAAGAGCTGCTGGAAAACCCTGCGTGCCAGGAATGCAATCAAAACCGGAGCCAGGAGCTAGCTTTACCCTCCAAATATTTTCCTTTAGCCATGCTAGATTTTTTTTTTTAAAACAATTAAGATGCCAGCGTTTCAACCCCACACAAAACACGCAGGTTTCCAATGCTTTAAAAAATAGATCCCCAGCTGCAAACGCTGACCCCAAGCAAAGAGAAAGAAGTAAAACCTCATGGATTGACCCCCATAAAGTTACACGGTCCCTTTTAGCACCAGAATCAGCCCTTCGCTCTCCCCCAACACGTGTTTTGGAAATTGCAACATCTACCTTGCTTCTTGTCCATGGTTTCCCAGAAATGAAGAACAGCTCCGGCACGCCTGAGCAGAAGAGAGGGATGGGGGCAGGCTGGAGGAGGAAGGAGATAAAAAAATCCCCCAGAATCCAGCACACGGGCACTTTTTGCAAGCAGGGATGATTCTTTTCAGTGGGAATGCATGGCCCGAAGCGCTCGCTGGCTTCACGCAGCTCTCCTCACCCAGTGTCCCCAGCTCCCGGGGGTCCGTGCGGCTGGGAGCAGCGAAGGCGAGTGGGGGGAGATGGGGAAGGTAACGCCGCGTTCCCTCATCGGCAGCTGCCAAGGTTGGCCAGTCTCGGCTCCGATTACCCTTGAAAGCTCAACAGTTGTAAAAACTGCAGCAGCGAAATAGCAGATGACGTCAACAGGAAACTGGGGGAGAGCCAGCTCCAGCTCCGGGAGCCATTGAACCACTGGATTGTTACAGTGCATCCCGACGGGACACGGTTTTTTTCTGATAAATTAAATCATTCCAAGCCAGTCTGCTCCTTCCTCCTCCCCAGGCATCCCACCAGAGCCACCCTTGCTCGAGGACAGCCCTGCTACCACCCAGCATCAGCCGGTCATCAGAGCAAAAGGAAGCTCACGCTCCTCAATTTGGACACCGAGGAGGTGCTGGCATAGAAAGAGGTCACATTTCTTTGTGCTACAGGTGACACACTAATTGCTTTGTCACTAACAACTATTACCACAACAAATAGTAGAAATATTGTTCCATGACAATATCAGCACAGAGCTTAGCAGCTATTCCAGGGTGACAACCAAAGACAGAATCTCTAGTGGCAAAATATAAATCGCTGCACGGATTTAGCCAGTAAATAGCAAAGGAGAGAGACAAAGGCATGGAGAAAAGAAAAAAAAATCATTCATTTCTCTGCAAACACGTGCAAAAAAAAAAGCTGCAGCAAAGTATCACAGCTCTTCCCCTTTCCCTCAAAACCAGCCCAGCAGAAGCCAGCGCTGATGTTCCTGATCAAAGCCAGCCTCAGCTTTGTTTTGTTTTGTTTTCGATTTCCCTGTCAGCCTGGAGGGAAGATACTGTCCCAGCTTCTTTACCTTAAACTAATTATAGAAAATTTGCCTCCGGTTCGCTCCTGAGCTGTTCCCGAACTTGTAGGCTGTGCCGGGCCGTACACATTTGCAAGCAGAAAAGTCAGAGGTCAAGGTAAACGCACATAGCAACATAATGAGTGACTCTAATTTTAAATAGTGTTTATATAAGCCCCAGAAGGACTGTGGAAGATATTTTCTCAGGCGCATTTCCACTCCCAGGGTATAGTTTCAGGCACAGATCATCAGCACATAAAGGATGCTGACGCAGGAGTTGCTATCGCAGACGGCACCGAGAGCCACTGGCACCCATCCCCAGCACTCCTGGGGAGACCGATGCTGAGTTCTCCTCCTGTCATTAACTCTCTGGCTTGACAGTTCATTCCCTGAGCCAGACATAAGATGCTCCAAGGATCTTTACAGACACCCACAAAGCCAGTGCTGCTTTGGAGCAGAAAGTCCCTAACCCCACAGCTGGGATGGGAAACACAATTTCCTTTGAATTAGTCCAGTCGGGTTTCAGCGCCCAAGGAGCAGGGGTGGTATAAAGCAAAGCTTCCCAACATCTCAAAAGCATCTTAAAAGAGAGAAAAGAAAACAAAACCAACAAAAAACAAAAACCAAACACAAGCATCCTTTCAAGTCTCATCATTGGCAGCTCTTTCAAAATTTTGCTGACATGGTAGGAATTGCCTCGCCTTGAAAGACACACGGCATTTGACATTCATCATCCAGCCCTTACACGCCGCAGGTAATCCCGGGGAAAAAAGGCATCGGGTGCTTCAGTGGTGTTAAAAAAGCTTCCCCATGGCTCTGGGCTGGGACATCATCCCATAACTGGTGAGGGGAGCTGGGGGAGCAAATCCTGCAATGGGGAGAAGTCAAGGCACTCACTGCAGGTCCAGGTATGCTGAGGCAGAGCCAGGGACAAGGCAGTGGCCAGAGGGATGGCAACCACGCTCCCATCGCTCCCAGTAGCCTCCTGCCAGTGGGTTGGCTTGAATAAGGGGAAGAGCACACCCTTAAAAACAGCAATGAGCTCAAACAGAACCCTGCCAAGGCTGGGTCCCTCTCCCCACCCCTTTCCCTGCAGAGAAGCAGCATCTCCCAAGGCTGGTTTGGTCAAGGCTGGGTCTCCATCACAGCCAGGGACCAGGAAAGAGCTGCCCTGCTGTGAGCAGCAAGAAAAAGCATGGGAATGGTCAATGTAGGGTCAGCAAGTGTGTTTGGGAATTGAGCAAAAAATTAACAGTTTCACCTGCCCTGAAAGGAGAGTCACTGCCTAACCAGAGGAGGAGGTGATTTTCATGGGATATCCCTTTCCCTCTGATCAGAGAAGTCGTCCACACATCAGCTGGCCGTGCCGCCCCAGCACCACGCTGCTCACTGCACCTCACCATCCAACCGGGAACTGCAGCAATTTCCCTGGCCAAGGCTGTAACGCAGCCGCTGCCCCGAGCCCGGGATGCACTTGCCTTTCCATGTACAAGGTGCACATCCCACGGGAAAGCCCCGTGTGCCCAAGCCATACCCAGGACCCACAGCCTGGAAACTCTGCAGCAGCTCTATTTTTAAATAAAGCCTTTGAACCGAATCAAATCGGAAAGGGAACGGGGTCATCTTTCTCATCCCCTCGGATGGTGCTTGGGGACAATCAATCACTGATACCTCGCAGGTCTGACCTCCCCCAGCCAAGCGGGATGTCACATCGATGGTGACACTGGGGCTGGGTGAGGGGGACACCTCCTGGTACCTAGCAAAGGATTTGGGGACGGGCACATTAGCCAAAGCTACAGAGAGCCAGAGGCAGACATTCGCGCTGCCACCTCTGTGGCCACACCCGGCCTCTGTGCACTGGCCAGATAACGCCGCTGCGAGCCACGCCGGCTCTGCCGGCAGCTCCGGGAGGATGTCACCACCCAGTTACATTCCAGCTGTATTTTTAAGTTACCTGCATAACCCCGAGGGCTGGAAAAAAAACTGTTTGATTTGGGTTTTTTTTGTTCCCAGGTGGCAGCTTGCTAGCCTGCAGCCTCATGATGGAGAACACAGGGTCCTCCCTCTGAGAAACCACACACGAGCAGAGACCACGCTGCCTCTAGGAAGCTGAGGTGACTTTAGGAAGCTGAGGTGACTTCAGGAAGCTGCAAGGCACCAGCTAGCTGCCACCTGCACTATGCCATTATAGGACATGCTATGTACACGCCAAGAGTTGTGCTGCTTTGCACCAGAGCTTGTGCAAAACCCCGGTATGAAGGTGGTTATAGTCACAGGGACACGTCTTTGCTCAAACCCCAGCTTGATGCCTACTCTAAAGCATCCTCCACGGAGGCTGGAGACTGCATCCATCACTCTGATGGGATTTTCTCCCCAAAAAAGCAGCAGCAGCAGAGGCTGCACCTCCTTAAAGCTCAACTGCAGCAAAATATCAACATGGATCCACCAAGGATAGGCTGGGGGCTGTTGGGAGAACACTTGGGATGGGTAATTAACCCAACACACAGCTCGTCAGGAACCATGGGCAGCACACGGGTCCAGCCAGCCTGCAGGGTGTGTGGCCAGCCCGAAACCCGCGGCCACGAGCCACCTCGTGGGACTGGCACGGGCTGCACCGATGCAGCTACAGACGCTGGCGTGCTGCCATGAGACAAAGGTCTGGAAACGATCCCAGCCCCAGCGCCTTAATTGTTAGGTGAAGGCAAAGGAGATGGTGCTTAGAGAAAAGCAACGAGCATGCTAAAAAACCACAAAAACAGAGAAAAAGGAAGAGGCAGAACCACTGTGTCCATCTCCCCCACCAGTGGGTACTCAGCCATCCACAAAGCAACTCTTTGACTTCTCAGCCCATAGGTGAAACCATGAAAAAATAAAACCTGTTTGGAATTGATGTGACCAGCTGGTGACAGCTTCCTGAAGGGAGAGAAAACTCAAGTAGTTTTTTTAATAGATCAGCTTGACTGGAGGCACACCATTAGTTGTTTGGGGTTTTTTTGTCTTTCTGGGAAAGGAAAAAGTCATTTGACTTTTTACTGTAACTATAACTCAAGTCTAGAGTCAATAGAGAAACTTTTTCTAACTAAACTGGTGCAATTCAAGTACTTCCAGGTGTCCTTCAAAATTCTGTAAACTTGGCAAGAGAGCAAAGTATTCCCTCTCTGCTTCTAATGCAATTCTCGAAGGAAGGAAGGAAGGAAGGAAGGAAGGAAGGAAGGAAGGAAGAGAAAGAAAGAAAGAAAGAAAGAAAGAAAGAAAGAAAGAAAAGAAAATTAGCTTTCTACCATTCTCCCTCCAATTCATTTTGGGCTGGGATAGAGTGATTTAATCTCTGCAAATGATGTAAGACAGAGCAGGCACCTGCTCTGAAAACAGAATTTATGGAGGGGGAAAAAAGCCAAGGAAGGCTTCAATGGCCACAGCTGGTGGCTCCTGAAGAGGAACAGAAACAAGAGACCAACCCAGGTGCTTCCCTGGCCTGGAGACTTCAGGCAGGACTTCCTTGAGACCAGCATCTACGCTGGGGAACAGGACAGGCTGCTGCTCCGATGGTTCCTACAGTGACATTACTCTCCAGGACCCGGAGGGTGACATCCTGCAGCCTGGTGTTTCTTTGCTCCCCGGTGACTCGGGGTCAGGTGTGCACAGTTCACATGCTTTTAGGTTTGTTGTCTCCCTGCAGATGTTGCAAACTCAGCTGAGGTGGATCTGGGAGTCAGAACAGCTCTGTCCCTCATCACCAGCCGCAGCACAACACAGGCAGGACCGACTCCATGCTCTGCCTGCCTGAACCAGCACACACTTTCTGCCTCACAGACCCAACAAGCTCATCTGCCATTTTTACCATGTTTTTCCCCAATTACATCCACACCAAGATGCCCTCTCCAGCTGAGACAGAGAAACCCAAGGAGCACCCAGGTACGGCTCTGGAAAGAGAAGCTTCTCCACCATCTCAGGATGCCTCAGGGATGTTGCTGTAGCTCGGGCTGATGAAGCCTGCACGTCTTCAGAGGAAGATCTCTGATCTCCAGGGTGGTGGAGCAGGGAAAACCTTCAATTATCTCTTTCAGAGCAGGGTGGCAATCTGATGGCTCATGGAAAGCAGCAGGCGAGTGCTGTGGTACACCCCCTACATCTCCTGCTAGCCCACATCAATTCTTTGCTCTTTTCGGTGCATCTTTGGTGGCATTCCTTATCCCTGCCTCTGACTCTGTCCCCTACTGCTCCAGGGAACCAAGCAGAAGACACAAATTCAAAGGACTCGTCACGCCACAGTGCTGGTACAAAGCAAACACTGCCAATTGGAGCCTCTTGTTTCTCCACTGAGTTTTTCTGAGAGAAAAATCCCCCCTATCACGAGGTGAAGGGGGAGCCAGGAGGCCTCCCGGGGCTCAGATGAGACAAAGGAAAACAACCACAGGCTGAGAGCAGCCAGGGAATATGGAGACTGTCCAATTCCCCTCAGGCCACCACTCATCCTTATCTCCATGTAAAGCCTGTTACTGCACACAAACCTCATCGCCCGGCCAAAAAGCTTCAGTCTTAACCACTAACAATATTCCCAAGGCAAGAGAAGTAGCAGGTGACCCATTTGGTCCCCATGACCTGCTTGCAACAGCAGCCAGGAGAAAGGGCTGATGTAATAAGGAGCAAGCTGGCTCCTGAAACCCCCAGGAGAGCTCAGCCACAGCGAGCCAGACCTGCAGCCTCTTTTCCTGGCATGACCCATGCCATCCCTCTGACCTGCACCCCAAACCTCTTGCTCTCCCTTTGCTGCTCCTCTGTCCCAGAGGACAGATGTAAGTCCACATTCCCAGAACATGTCCCATGTCTTGGCTGGTCCATGAGATAAGCTCCTGTTGCTCCTTGGTTTAGGAAGTTAAAGTAAGATATATCTATCTCATAAAGTAAAATATATAGAGAAAGAGAGAGATATAAATCTACACATAAAGAAAAGCACTACATACTTGGTGCTAGAAGAAGAAAAGCTCCACATTTTGCAGAAGTCACCTACAAACACTTCTCCTCCATTCCTCCAAACTCCCTGCTGCAAAGCTTAAAAATCTCCCCGGACAATTAAAGGCTGAATCATCAACACCCCAAAAACTGCTACCCAGCACTGTCCCCTCCCACCTCCCCTCTATGGGCTCTTATCTGAGGCTGCAGCAGCTCTGCATGGCGAAAACACCTATTTTGGGGCGGATTTGCCCAGTACCCACAGGGCAGCTTTGATTTGTGCCTGGGAAAGGCAGGGGCTCCGTGGGTGACGTGTCCACAGCTCAGCAGCTTTTTGCCACCGTGATGCCACGTGGCTGCCGGCAGGAAGGGCACAGCCTCGCTCCACTGCTTCCCTTTGGGTGGGCTTTTATTTGATTTCCCCTCCTGGCCCACCCCTCTGGAATCCACCTATTGCACTGCAATTTTTCCGATGTTCGGGGGAAGTGAGCGCTGCAGGCTTTTCCTAGTAAAGCCAGATTAAAGAGCTGTCACTCCGTCCCAGGAAGTCAGAGGTCTCTGCAATTGGGCTGGTCCCAACACATCCGGCTCACGTCCTGGCTCAAGAGCTCTCAGGCTGTGACTCAGAGCAGTTGAGCCTGCAACTTCTCATGAGGCACGCTTAGGGCTTCCAAGAACCATTTCCACTTAAATAAGAAATAATAGATTTTTTTTTAAAAAATCCCTTTTACCCGCAAAGAACGAGCCTCACGTCAGTGTTTTGGGTTTGGGGAAAGGAGTGGTGCTCTGCAGGGCAGCGTGCAAAATGACAAGGAGAGGAGCTGGAAGGAAACGTGTGAAACATCAAACCTGTTTGAGATAAAGGAAAACACAGGCTGGCTCCCTTCCCTGCGACGGTTACACACAGTTTCCCCTGCTGAGCTGTGACTGTAAAACCCCGTGGGGAAATCCACAGTTACCGAACAAGAAATTCTTTGTGGATCCAAAATTAAGGGTAAACTCTTGTGGCAACCTGGAATGTACACAAAGAAATCACACATACAGGGGAGCTGCTGGAGGAAAAGCTGAGTCATCTTCTAGCACCTTAGCAAAGCACACGCAAGGCTGATAAGAGTTTCAATTAAAAATCACCCACAATTTTTTGCCTGGTGATTTCTAGAGGCACCTCCTCCAGCCTCTGCTTTACTCTGGTCACCAAGGCGTCCTTCAACAAACCAGGCAGGGGCAGGTGTAATTAATACCTGTGAAAAGCTGCTCTTGGGCAAGAGAGCAACGTCTGCAGAGTGCAAAAGGCAGCCCAGCTACGGCACAGCCCCGCAGGTATCCTCACTTTGGAGGATAACCCCAGCCCTGGCTGGTGCCAGCCGTCCTCCATCCTCCAGCACCTGGTGCTCACCACTGATGCTGGAGGAAACGATGCTCACAGCCAAGAAATCACAGGGATCAACCAAAAAAACTTGGAGGAAACAGGCTGCAGAGGCTAAGGAAGAGTGAACATGGGGCTGTAGAAGCAGATCTAAAACACCCATCACTACCTCCTTTTTTGGCAGCCTTAAGGCAGCATGTGGCTCCTTCCAGCCTTAAGGAAAATGGGTGCTGCCAAAGAGAAAAAGCCAGAGCACAGCACAGATGCTGGGACAGGTCCGTGCCAGCTCCTTGGCAGCATCACCACCCACATCCCACCCCACCAGCACCCACATCCTCCTTTCTGCACCATTACACTATTCGAGTCCTCTGACCACCGAGCTCTCACCAATGTCGAGAGCAGTTGGCAGGGATCATCGCGGGCAAGCCGGGTACAGATTCGGCACAGGGGGGATGATTTTAGTTGTGTGGAGACCAGGAAAACCTTGAAAGTCACCTGAGCACACGTGCACACACACAAAAATGCCTTGCGCTGCCCTGCCCTGTGCTGGCAGGGATTTTCTGGGTGCAAGCACAGGGTTTTACTAACAGGCACGTGGGGCTGTGCCTGCCACCTACCTCCGAGCTTGGAAGATGACAAAGAGCAGCCAAAGCAACGTATCAGCACAAGATCATTTCACCTTTGGCTGAGGTGCAACTTGGCAGCGTGTCAGGGAGAGAAACAAGCAGTTTGCAGCGGCCGGGGATTTTTAACTATGCAGAGCAGCTTTCTTAAAAAGCCTCAATGATGAGAACATCTGGCTCTCAGAAAAAGAGCCACGTCATTTTTAGTGACGAGCTGCAAAGACATCCTTCAGGACAACACACCCCCCTACACCATGGGGCAGACGTTCAGGACTGACTCAGAGGGACTGTCCTCAGGGTTGCACGCTCTCCTGCTCCGTCATCTCCCTCTCAAGCCTCAACTTTGTCACTCTAACACCAAGGAAACCAAAATCTCCACCCTACAGCAAAAAATATCTCCACCACGTGGTGTGCTTGCCCTTCTCCACCTTTAATAGGAAACAGTCACCTGCAAGGAGAGATGCATGCAGCAGGAGAGAACATCTGCACCAGCCAGAGCACATGTCCTCCAGCAAGCCAGGTCTGGATGCTGCCGTGTCCAAGGGCTGCTGGTAACACACCAGTAAAGACAGCCAGGGCAAGCTGCAGCCCTGCAGGGCCACGGCACCTGACCCACCATAGCCAACTCCTGCAGCGCAGGCAGGCTGTTTCATCAGCTGTCCCTGCAAGATTTGGGCTAGGAGGGAATTTATACACACACACCACAATGCAGTATCTAACTGGCCAGCAAGCCCAGACAAGCTGACACTCCCTAGATAACCCCGTCATCCTCCCCTAAACCACCCCTGGCCTGTCCACATAACCAGCCCTGCGTGTTTATGATCTGTCAGACACATGACTGTCACCTGCCAAGCCATGCAGACAGGCTTCTTTCCGTCCAGTCCCTCTGTCCTGCACCACGGGTCACTGCACCACCAGTCCCACCCATCACCAGTGGATGGTAAAGGAGGACGTGGCTCTCAGCACCACCGAAGAAATTCCATCAGGATCCCATCCCAGCTGCCCAGTTTTATGCATTCCTGATTGGAAATCTCTGAGACTTTTTATGTGAACAAAACACAATCATTAAAAGCTGCTTTTAATTTTCCTAAAAGACACGATAGGGACTATGAAGGCAGGAGATGAGGCAACAAGGGTACGAACACCCCGAGACAAGGGGCACTCGATGCCCAACAGGAAATTCCAGAGAAGGAGAGGGGACAAGCAAGGCACAGGGAGTAAGTAAGCATCATCATCCTCAGAGAGGTTCATCGGATACAAGCAGTTAGGCTGCCACCAGTGCCAAACCACAACTAAGGTTAGCAGCCTCTGATGGGAAATTACTTGTATCAAGCACTCCAGAGGTTTTTTCCTTTCCAAAACTAGATTTTTCTCTGTTGTTGGTGGTACTGGTGTCGGGGGGAAGAAGGGTGGATGCTCTACAAACAACTTCTGGTACGTTTTGTCTCCTCCTCATCCTGCCTCTTCTTCTACTCAAGTTATGTTTTTAATGGAAATTTATTTTTTTTTAAAAAAGCATTTCAGTTGAAATGATGAAATCAAAGGACAGACTTAGTTCAAGACCAACCTCCCAGAGCACAGTGCAGGCAGGAGGATGGGGGCTGCAGCAGCCTGGTGGGTGCCGGATCCCCCCCAGCCCCTCATGTGCCCTGCCAGCTCTCGGAGGAGGTGACAGCCAGGTCATCATCTTCACACATCTCCTTCCCTGGCTTCCCAGTGAGTGGGGCTACGAGCCATTGCTCCCAGGGTCAGGGCAGAGACTTCCCACTGTACCACACCCCAGTGCACCAAACAGCTCCCCGAGGCCACAACACTCACATTTCGGAGAAACCAAACTGCAGCACTGGATGTCTTTAAAAACAAGATCAGGTGGTTTTGGGTTGGTTTTTTTTTTACACAATCTGGCTTAATTCACCCAAAAGCTGTTGGACGAGCTGCAGTAATTCTTGGAAGCAACATCCTGACCTCCAGCCAAGCACAATGCTCACCATCATCCCCTCTGACCTTAAAGCCCATGATCCAAGTTCTTCCCCATTTCCCCTTCAGGTTAGATCCAGCAGCACACAAGGGCAATCACACCACACAGAAAAGCCCACCAGCCTCCAGGACATGCTTTTGCAAAGTGCTGCCCATCTTCTCTTGGAACAGGTCAACAGAGTAGACTGCACAAAAGAGCCCTGTGGTATTAAATCCATGGATTAATTAAACCGTGTGGACAACGCAGCACAGGATTACTGGGGGGAAAGGATGCTGGAGACAGCCTGCCCTGCTCCCACCTTCATCCCACTGCAGGTCCAGAACCTTGCCCAGTACTAGGTAGCGATTCCCTTTCTCCTCTACCTTCTGGGACTCCCAAATCCTGCCCTTCTCTTAGCCACACCATAATCTTCTGCATCCGACACAGGCAGCAACTCTGCTCCAGCGTTTTGCTGCAAGAGAAAGGTGCAAGCAGGGAGCTTGGTCCCAGCTCCAGAACAGGGAGCAAAGACTTGGACCCACTGCAAACCGAGGCCAGCCGGGGCCACCATGATATCTGAGATAGCTCCAGTAGTGCCCAGTAATTATGGCATCCCATGGGGTGACGAACATTTAGACTTACAATACTGCCAGGGTATCAGTGCAGCATCATCCCCATGCAGATAAGGGGCTGTGGGGAGATGGGGTATCTCCAAGGCTGAAAATAGAACAGAAACTTCCAGTTTCCACCATAAAAAAATCCTCTCTCTGCCTTCTCCCCCACTCAAAACCCCTGGATAACACTCAACCTGTGCTACAGAGTTTTGTCAGCACAAGAGGCAGCAGGTAGATCTAGCTCCATATGTACCCACAAGAAGTCCTGAGTCAAACCAGTAAAACCCCAAACTTTTTGTTGGTAGAGTAAAATCACTTCCCCAGACAACACAAGTTCCTCTCCCAGCTCTTTCCCCAACAAACAGCCTGGGTAGCACTTTATTAACACCAGTGAAAATCATCTTCTGTCCAAAAACCCACAGAGCCCCACATCTGCAGTGGTGGCTTCTCAGGTCACAAAATCACCGAGGCCAGAAACCTGCACCCATTCCCAGGCACCCAAAGAGAAGCTCCACAAAGCACCATGGAGTTTCCTCCAGTGACAACCACCTTTGCAAACAACGGGGACAAAGTAAACTCTGGCTCAGCCCTGGACTGCAGCCCAAAGCTGGAAAATAAAAGCAGCAGCCTTCAGGGAGAAGCATTATCCACTGAAAAAAAGCAGGGGAGCATCCCACCAGGGAGGGAGATGGATTGCTGAAGCACAGCTAAATATTTATCACGTCCAACATGATCTTTTCCAGGTGCCCACCGTTATGCTGGCAGAAAGCAGCAGGAAGAGGAGGGCAGGAGCAAAGCACTGTGCTCTCTGACTGTTAGAATGAGTTGAATGAAGGCTCCATGAGGCTTCAACTAGAATTAAAATAAAAACCTTGGTGTGTGGGTTCAGAGCTCCCAGCCCTGCCACCCCCCCTGGTATCCCCACATACACCCAGGGGACACCAGGCTGGTGGCTGCTCTGCCTGGATGCGATGGGAGCCCAGAGCCCAAGCCCTGCAGGTCACAGTCCCACAGGTATTTTCAGCAGAATTGCCTTTTTTTGGGGTGGCAGCAGGAAAAGTGTGAATTGTACACGAGACAGTACAGGATTCACAGCTGACTGAATCACATAACGGTGGTGGGGTCCCACGGAGGGCGCGGGAGGGATGTGTCCCCACCACTTATTTACCTACCCAGAATAGACACACCGCCAGCACAAGTACCAGTTCATCCCCAGGTTCTGGCATTTCTCACCACTGACTTTTCCAAGCCTCAGTGTCAAAGGAGAGCTGCCTCCCCAGAAACACAGCCTGGCTCCAGATGAATCCTGCCCCCTCTCCCCAACAGCACCTATGTCCCTGGAGGAAGATCTCTCTCGTAAGACATGCATCTCCCCACCTGCAGGCTCCTGCCTGTCCCTCCAGGAGAAGCTTCCCAGTCACTGGGGCCACCTGAGTCACAGCCCGCAGCCATGGTGATGGGTACATGGGTCTTCACATGGGCAGGTAGAAAATATGCCTCAAGTCCCAGAGGCAAAGGACCAGCCTGGATTTGTACACAGTGTCTAACACAGACCTTGCACCCTCCATCGTGCTTCTGCACGTATCCAAGGGCTGCAACTCCCCGAAGCTTCCTCCCATTCTGGTTTAACCTCTCAGATATAACACCCCACCCTTCCCAGCAACCATTTTCCTGAAAAACATGCAGACTTTGTTGGAAAATCATGCCCAGAACCTGCCACTTATTGCAATCTCCAGCTAGAGGATGTGTCCATTGCAAAGCTCTGCAAGGAAGACACACAGGCAGCTCCAGAGTTTTGCATGCAACTCCTTCCCTTGCCACATATTTGATGCAAAATTCCTCCCCTTGCCACACATTTGATGAAACTCGGCTGGAGGGAGCTTTGGTGACCTGACACAATGGGGAGTTTTTACATATTTTAGTAAACATCAGACTTGATAACACAAGATAACACCAAAACCAAACAAGGTTTTTCCCCCCCACACACCTGATCCTGCAAGATAATTTGGATCAAGCAGATACCAGCAATGGGAAGAGGAAGAAAGTTCAAATCCTTCCTAAGCTTCACATAATCTCCAGAAGGTGTTTATCTCTCTAACTATGTTTAGCGCAGAGCGAGGCAAAGCTCTTGCCCGGCACCATTCCTCTGGCGCGTGTCACGGCCAGCCACGCGCATCCCCAAAAACTCCCGAGGCAGGAGACAACCTCGTGACTAAGCCAAAATGACAGCAGGTGAGTTTTGGTACACCTCCATCATGGAAATAGCCAACCTGAGAGCTTCAGTACAGCAGCCTTCATTTATAACCCTGAGCAACTAAAGCCCAAGAAGAGAAAGCAACCAGCAAAAGGAAACCTGAGACCACCAGCTGAATTTCCCTATGGAAAATTAGGGAAATTTAGGTTAAATTCAAGCCATCCAAAAACAAAGGCAGAAGGAGCTGCCACGAGTGCTGTCCACAGCATCTGCAGTCCCATGCACGCACTCAGACCTACGAGCATCCCGATGTGGCAGCGCACAGCCAGCAAACCCGCTTGGAGGGCTGGCACGGCCGAGGCAGACACAAAACCCAGGGCAGGGAGAGCAGACAGGCAGCAGCACGAGAGGAGAGGGTTCTGAAGAGGCAGATGTGTTACACACGCTCAGGATTGATTCCCATGCTGAACGCTGCTCCCATGGAGGCAAAGGAGCTCAGGTCAGGTGGGGACCCGGAGCTGGTAGTGCCAGCAGAGAACAGGCGCACTCGGCACACGTGTGACACCTCCAGCAAAGGATCTGAGCAGTCATTATGAATGAATTGGTTCATCACAACCAACAGCCCTGTGCTACCAGAAACCTGCAGACACAGAAGGGTTTCAAACCTCCTCCCAGGAAAGCACCACGCTCCCAGGTGCTCCCACAGGCATCACCTTTTGTTGTCAACCACACTACTTCTCCCCAAATCCTCCCAGGTCCAGCTCGGGCCTCATCTCCTGTAGGACACAAGCAGTTCCTTGGCCAGGCTCACCTCTTCCCTCCATCCACACATCCACACACCACCTGCGAGCTGAGCGAGAGGTCTGGGCTCAGGCGTCCCCGTGACAGGCTTTTTAAGAAGCCGGGTCGATCTGTCTGGGTGCAGGACGGTGGCTGGAGGCATGTGCTCCTACCTGTGAGTCAGCAGCTCCGCTCAGCAGCACCGTAAATCGCTGCTGATTCACACCCTGCTTACACAGCAAACAGGAAACTCAGGTCCACATTCCCTCCGGTTAAGACACGGATCATTTATAAGGAGAAGGGAGGGAAAAAAAATGTCACGCCGAGGTGCGTTCATCTGCTCACATGGTTCCTGACTTCGAGTTTCCAATGCATCACTCCCGGACAAGGAAAACCCCTTAAATTTTATTCCGGTGATAAGAGAAGCAGCAATCGTACTCCGTGTGCTCCCTCCTCCGTCCGGTCCGAGCTCACAGCACCGATGTAACCGGCTCCCCGGAGCACCAAGACACCAGCGAAGCCATTTCATCGTTTTCCTCAATCCCAGCACGCTGGTGGTGTCACCCCTGGGCCGATGCTCTGCCAACTGGTGCTCACCTTGGGACAGTCACCAGGCCACCTTAGTCACGGCGATGCTCTATA
>NW_010306085.1:0-7430 GCF_000700745.2 Antrostomus carolinensis
GGCGGGGGCAGTCAGTACACAGGGCCGTTAGTACACAGGGCCGGATACGTCAGCATTTTGCCCTGAGAAATAACATTAAAAACCAGGGACAAATAAGGACCCCAGGCCTACCTGTTTTTTTCACCTAGCAGGTCAGGGAAGTCAGAGTGACACAGGGTCCGTGGTATTTTGTGTTTGCAGGTGGGTACATACTCCACAAAAGTGTCTGGCCTCCTTTCTAAAAACCGTCCCATTTTAAAACTTCTGGCTTTGACCGTATGGTGCCAGAATTCCACTGTGAAGTGACACGACTATGTGCTAAAATGTTTCCTCTTGGCTCTTTCAAGTCTGTTCCCTTAAAGCTTTATAGAATCCTTGCTACTTCTGCTGGTTTGGAAGTAGTGAATAAAAACATTTCTCCTCTTGCCTTTGCATTCTTTCCCAGAGTTTGCATTGTATCATCTTCAGTCATTTTTCAAGCTGAAGGATCCAAGTCAGTTCTTGCCCAGAAGGTGCTCTCTGCTTCTGAACACGAGTCGTGTTTCTCATCTCAGTGTGAGCATTTCTGGCCTTCCTGCTGCTCTTCTAAAAAACACCCGACATCACTTCTTATTGTAAACATCGCCAACTAACTGACATTTACAGAGAGCTGGCCACCTCAACTCTTACAGGTCTATCCTGAATCCTCTTTCTGTAGCTAATAACTGCAGTTAATGTCTTTCTTGGATAGTATTTTTATTATTTCTGTAAAATCATATGTCTATTTATTAGAAAAATTTTGTGGTGGTTTCACTTGGCTAGCAGCCTAACACAGCCATTCCCTCACCCCGTCCCACCCAGGTGATAGGGGAGAGAATTGGGGGCAAGGGCAAGGAGACTCATAGGTTGAGATAAGAACAATTTAATAATAGAAATAAAATAAAATTTTAAATAATATTTATATTAAAATAGTAATGATGATGATGATGATAATAATAATATAGACAAATAAGTGATACAGAGTGCAATTGCTCACCACTTGCTGGCCAAGCCCAGCCTGTTCCCAGATAATGATCCTGGAGGAGCAATAATCCTGAACTGAAACTGCAGTCCCAGAAGAGCGAGAGCCCAAATGAAAGTCAAAGAGAGCCAAAAGAGCTCATTAATATACTGAACATGATGTTATATGATCTGGAATATCCCATTGGCATATCCAAATGCCAATTTAGCTTATTAATTTAAATATTCCTCACCTCCTTAGATCTTGCACTTGTAGACTAACAAAACACAAAATCCTTCACTTCCAGTGATAGAAATTAAAACACTGGTATGTTATCAGCACTGCTATCATAAAAAAATCCCATGCTGAAAGCAAAACACAGCGCTATTCTAGCTACTAAAAAGAAACCTAGCTCTGTCCCAGCTGTAAACCAGGACAAATATGCATATAGCTTAATCTTGGGACATCCTGTCAGGGTTAAGTATCAACCCTTAAAACAGAGTATTCCTATAACCTCTCACACATCCAATTTGTCCTCACTAAACAGCAGAAAAAAACAGCTATTTTTAATACAAAATTTTCTCCCTGTTTCATGTCTGACATTCAGAGAAGATGTCCCAGAGGACTATTTTTAGGTGATTTTCCTAATGCTGGTTCTTAGTGAAATCTTCCCTTTCAACATAAAACAATGGTGAGGGCAAGGTGGGAGTTTTAGGAGATTTTAATGTGAATTCTATTTTCAAAATCATCTGTAGCATGAATGATTTTTGAGAAACTACAAAAGATTTTGCAAAAAATGCATTTGACAGAAATTTAAGTGACAAGCTGCACAGATCCCTACATTGTCTCTTTTTCTGTTAATTCATTGCATTTTGGTCATAATGAATGAAAGAACCTGTAATATATAGCTATTTTTGCTATGTACAGCAGAGGACACTCTGGCATTAAGTAGAACTGACCAGTGAAGTAAAATCAGAGCTAACACAGATGCAAGCATTAGAAAAATGAAATATGAGTGGTAATCTAGTAACTAACATTGAAATACCATTTTGAGGAGGCATATATTCTGATGTTAGCAGGAGAAACTTGTGGGCAACTATGGAAAAAGAAACGTTTCTCTCACATTCAGGACTGGATTAAAAAGTATCTAGCAACAAACAGTGAAGTTTAGAAGTTAAAGCAAAAAAGGTAAGGAAAAAGAGCAGGAAACTGGTAGAGAATTTTAGTAATGATTGTAGAAATATTTATTACTGCTTCTTCTGCATCTTTCATCCCAGATTACCAGAACATTTTACAAACAAGAATAAATCCTCAAGGATAGGTACTTGTTCTGTAAATAAATATATTTAAATACCAAGAGAGTGATTTATCATCTCTGTATGATATAGTGTATAATATAATATACAGCAAAACTGAGACTTTCCCCATAAATCTTTATAGCACATTTTAAATTTGTAATCATAAACATTTACATCAGTAATCTAATTTTGAAAGCTACGCTTATCTAGTCAGTGAATGTAAATTTACCACGAAACTTACTCAAAGTAAAGTGACTCTCAGACAGGAAGTATGCACAATGAGGAGTTCGTTTGCTGTGGAGCTTTGAAAACCTCAGCTTTCATTCAGAAACATTTCATACATTATTCACCTGCCTCTAAAAAATTCACCCATGTCCACAGGGGCAGAGTTGCCAACAGATGGCAAGTTTTCTTTCCACCCATTCCTGTCTTCAAACCGTAATGACATCTTTCCTCTGATTTCCTAAGAACAAAATTCTGCACCATTTCCCTTCTGTCTGAACACCGTGGGGTATTGGTAATCCGCTGTGTTCTCCCGCTCCTGGAGAAAGGAGCCCTATGCAAGTATAAGACAATGATTGTGAATAAATTACTCAGTTGATGTTTTTGCAGAACATGGGACTGGGAAGCTCTAGGTATTTCAAAGATGTAATTACATTTCAGACTGCAGTCACCCAGGAGGCTGTACAGCATCCTTACACTTCATGTGCTGGTTGCAGATTTTTTTGTTTTCACATAAAAACCTTTCATAAGAGGGGAATTTACCCTTAGTAACAACTGGAAGTTTTAATTTATTTTACCTTTAGGGCATCCAAGGAGGTGTTTAAAAACTAGAAGGGCTGATCTGTGTTTAAAATAGCAATGCTTATGGTGCATTGTAAAGGTAAATAAAAGGGAAAGGTAAATAAAAACAAAACACATCAGTCCACATATGTGCTGCCTTTTTTTTGCCTCCCCCTTCCCCCCCAATATCTGAGCATTTCTATTATCCAGTCTCAATTCAAAGAGAAGGCTTGCTTCTACTGAGTCGCTGGGGCACACAACATCTTGACTCTAGTATAGGGCTCTCTCAAAAGCTACTATTCCAAGCCACAAACCTGTATGCGTGCTCTTTCTCTACCTGAACCACTCCAGCTGATTATCAGAACATTGAACTCTGTTTCTTGGACTGCCCTTCAGTAAATCTAGCTGGGCTTAGCTCCTGGTACTCATGGAGGCATGATCAAAATGAAACTGCCACAAGACAGTGGCATAATTTTTTATCACTAAATGTTTTAAAGGTAAGATAACAAAAGCTAATACAGTTTTAGGTATTTTCTCTGAAACTGACAAGAAAAGGTAAATTTTAAAGTAAGATCAGCATTAAGATAGATAAGGCAGGTTGTCTGTACTGAGTTGCTATCTCTTATCTTTCAGATAGGGCCAAAAGAATGGCAAAGGTGGCAGTTTGTGTTGGTTAACAGAGTGCCCAGAGAGGCAAAGTGGGCAAAGCCCCAGTGAAACTGGCCATTGTCTGTACTCCAGTGATCATGTAGTTCAGTGTGAATTGGATGCTAATGCTCTACAGAACAGCACTCTACCTGCCCAATCCAAGAGGTATAGAGTTAAAAATATACATCACCTGACTACTTTGCTACTCACCAAGCCTACATATGTCATTGCATGATTTGTTGATATGAACATGTCTTAGAGTTAATTTTAACTTTATTTGTTCCCCCCAGGGCACTCCAGTCTGGTACTCCCTCAAAACAGCTGTCACCTTTAGGAGTTGTTTTCTCTTGAAGCCCAGAGATGTCACTGGATAATTTATTTATCCTTAGTAATATTCTGTGCTTCACTGGAATTGTTTAGAACTCCTTATTTTACACTACTGCACAGAGCACTATAACAACCTATGTATATACTTTTGAGCTGAAACCACCTCTTGCATCAGAACAGACCATTTCTTTCTCTGTATGAGGCTGGCCTTTTGACATTTTTTATCTTTGTTTTGTAGCTCTTTCTCAAATAGTCCCACCCAGTAGTTGCAATAATATTAAAGGAAAAATGAGGTTTCTCTAGTCTTGTTTCTTGTCTGAGAATTTGTGTCAGTCAGCATACCAATTGCTACCTGGATCTCAAAAATACAACACTAGCATATCAGTTCTTTTTTCATTGTTCCAAGTGTCAGTCCATCCAGTATAACAGTTTCTGAAGTTTTATACTTAAAAATATTTTTCCATCTCTCACAATATGCTTGTGCATCTCACAACCCAATTCTGTGTAAATGATCCTACTTGTGTATCCCTATAAGGGCATGAAAAATGGCGAAATGCAAAAAAGAAGACCCTGAAATGTAGCTGTAAAATGATTCCTGATGAGAGATGGTAATTCATCTGGGTAATCTCTTCAGAAACATTGAACTCCATTTGTTACCTGTATAACAAGAGAACATATCCCTGTCAGAAATTATAAATAAATAAATAAAATATATTTGAATCAGTGTGAGTCCTGCAAGCACAGAACAAAAGAAAGCTTAAATAGGAGGAGGAAGCTCACTGAAGTAGATTAGAGGAGCTGCCTACTGGAGCCAGAAACCTCGGGGTGAATAATCGTTCTTTTACGAGTTCCTGCCACTAAGCACTTCACCTTTTAATGTAGTTCATTATTTGCTACCTAGGATATTAACAAAAACCACTTACTGAGATACGTATATACAATCCAGCAAAGCTTTCCAATATTTTATGGAGAAAGATAGATTGTATGTTCTAAAAAAAAAAATCTCTAGCATTTCTGTGATTTCTTTGGCCCTCTGTGGAGATGCAAAGATGTTTGTAGAAAACCTTCCTTTTTTCCTAAGTCAGGCATTCAGCCAGATAGCTATGTACATCCGGCTTCTTCATTATTACACTATTAAGTGAAGTCATACTATGTAAACATACACTGTGATTAATATATGGATGCAATCAAGTCCCAGTTTTCCTTAGTAGAGAGTGCTATAACTATACAAGAAAGCACTCCAGGGTATGTATTAACTCAGGTGTGCAGAAAGGCATGAAGCATTAGGCTGAGTAATTTTAAACATCTCAGCAATATATTAATGGATTATTAATATGTGCCCTAGAGTATATAAAGCTCTTAGTCACAGCATAAACATAATAAAGCACATTCTTAACAATAATGTTATCCTGCAAGGAAAAGGAAAATTCTGCAATGTATTGATATACAGTCTGAAGAAGCTTCTTGAAATTTCAGAAAATGCAAATTTAAGTTTGATTTTAAATCAAAGGAAATGAGCTGATTCTGCTTTGTGATCCAGTAGAGGACATGATGTCCCAGAAACCATTCAGCTGTAGGAAGTGGACACTCTTTTTGTTACTGTATAGTCAGCTCATGGTTTTGGAGATGGTGGCTGCCAGCATACTGTGCTGTACTACCACAAGCATTGCCAGAGTGTTGAGGGAAGTGCTTACTCACCTTTACTCAGCACTCGTTCAACCACATCTGGGATAGTGCATTCAGTTTTGGTCTCCCCTAATATAGGAAAAATATTTATAAGCTTGGGTAGGTTGAGCAGAAGGCCACCAAGATGGTCAGATGGTTGGAGCACAGAACCCAGAAGGCGAGACAGAAGAAACTGGGCTTGTTTAACTTGGAGAAGTGAAGGCTTTGGGGCAACCTAATGGCAGCTTTCCAATACCTACAAGGAGGTTACTGAGAAAATGGAGCTGTTCATGGACGTGCATGATGAGAGGCTGACAGACAACAGTAATAAACTGAAATGGAGGGTTCCAGCTCTATATAACAAAAAAGTTTTTTTACCACAAGGACAGTCAGACAATGGAACAGGTTGCCCAGAAAGGTTTTGCAGTCTCCATCCTTGAAGATTTTTAAGACTTTGCTGAATAAAGCCCAGACCACCCTGTTCTGACCTCATATGTGACCCTGCTTTGAGCAGGAGGATGGTGGAGTAGTGCTCTAGACTATGTCTATATATCATACTATTCACATTTGCTGAGCGATATACTTGCACAACTTGGTTTTTACTTGTTAAATTTCAAGTACAAGTCCACACTGTAGGACAGCTTGCTTGGCTTATATCCACATAGCATGATAGGTTGTCCAGCTACATAATGTTATTATCCTGTCATGTAGAGCACCTCACACTAACTTGCATGTCAGGCTGATCCTTCAGTACAGGGGGTATTTGTTGTCTTCTGGAGTGTGCTTACCCCCAAACTTCTATTCATCAATGAGCAGGCAGAGTGGAATGGAAAATTCCGCTTATTAGAATCGTTACTACACAGCCATCAGCCATATCCTCTACATGCTAGGCATCATTTATATTGTTAAAAACATCAATTACTTCAGTAGCCACAGTTTCCCCAAATGTATGGGGGTGGTGGTCCATAAATAAAACTCATGTATTTTTTAATGCATACTAGCTCTTCTCTCTTCCTGACACTGAAAGCACACCTGAGAACTGCCAGACTGCTAGGTGGCTGTTCCCAAGGGATCTTTATTTGTTCACCCCAAAACTATATTTTTCAACCTGCTTTTTGAGGAAAGACCAATAAATGAGGAGAGGATATGCAGAAAGGAAGATTGTGCAGGCAGTAGGGGTTCTTATTTTGCTCTTGCAATGTTTTCAGGAACATGACTCAGGCACAGTAATTTTGCCAGTAGTAGCTAGTGACACGGTCCTCTACTATACTTGTTTTCTGTGCCATCGTTTTGTCAGATCTGACTCAAAACGTAGTCAGAGTTGGTGATGGATGAACAGTTGCATGTGGGATTCAACTGTGAATGCAATGGAAAGTCCATGTTCCTTCAGACATCTGCAGTTTGTAAAGTGGTGATTAGACATGCTGTCATTGTCTGGTAGTGGTCCAGGCTGCCATACGCTTTATGCTTAGGTGACTCTCTTATCCTGTCACGTCTGGCCACAGCTGCTGCCCAGTTAGAGTAAAAGCCCCTCATTTCTATGGAAGTTGGATTCTTATTTCTCTTGGGAAACGGTGAGCAGGGGACAGTAAAGTTTGGAAGCGAGATAAGCATGCTGTAGCTGAGAATGCTGTAGCAGTGCTGGGAGACTGTGGCTGCCCACAGGTGTTGTCATCTGACATTTCCCCTCTTGCTGTGAGAACCTGTACACTGTGTCATATACCCCATGCAACGCTACAGGCTTGGGGAGG
>NW_010306086.1:0-209 GCF_000700745.2 Antrostomus carolinensis
TGAGACAAATCCATAGTGCAGTTCCTCACAGTTACCTCCAGCAAACCTAAAGCTGGGGCTCTCATTAGTTCCAATTTTCAGTAATCCACAGACAACACCAACCTGTCATTCCCAAAAAGGTTCACAGTTCAAGAGGGACATGGATCTGTTAGAACAGGTCCAGAAGAGGGCCACGAGGATGATCCGAGGGCTGGAACACCTCTCCTCTG
>NW_010306086.1:405-658 GCF_000700745.2 Antrostomus carolinensis
ATCCACGTATTGCTAAATAGTCCCATTTCCAGAGGGCCTTTCCCAGGTTTCTAATTCTTCAGCCAACTGATTTCAAAAAATGGTAGGACTGTTCTTAAATCCTTGAGTTAACAATGTCCGGGTGAGTTGGTTTTTCTCCCTGTATCAGGGTTTTCCCATTCAAAAGCAAATAAACTGCGGCTTTCAGGAGCAGGTGAGACAAAAGAAGGCATCTTTCAAATCTAATATTGTAAACCGTTCATAGGTTTCCTTT
>NW_010306087.1:0-9619 GCF_000700745.2 Antrostomus carolinensis
GCCCGTCCCCGGCGGAGGGCGGCAGAGAGCCGCCGAGGGGCGGGGCGGGGCGGACAGCACAGCCCCGTGGGCCCGGGGCTCCGGGCAGGGCCCGGGCCGGGGCCACCGTCCAGGCGATTGATTTCCGTGGCCCCGGGCGGGCGGGCAGGCGCGCAGCCCCGGTGGCTCCGTACGATGAACAAAAGCAGGCGAGCAGACCGGGTACGTGGATAAATATATTAGTAAATAAATATATTTCTGAGCACATCAGCATATTCACACATATTTGTTTCTATCGGACATAAATACACAGTTTGGCAGATACATAAAACGTATTCTTCCTTAATTTTTCTTTCTTTTTTTTTTTGGTCATAATTTATTCCCAAGCCCCGAGAGCCAGGACAGACTCAGAAAACAACACAAAACAAAAACCATCAGCAAAACCACCCCTATATTCACATTTCAAAAGGATCTGAACATTATAAAAGGCAGAGCAGGGGTCCAGCCAGCCCGGCCCAGGGTCCCCATCTCGGTGGGGCGGGAGGTCCTGGGAAGACGCTGGTCCCTGTGGAAGGGCTGAGGCTTCATGTTTGGATGGAGGGAGTTGAAGATGCTCTGGCTTCTGTCGGTTTTCACCTGGGACTTTGGTTGCGACGAAGGAAAATGAGCTCTGCTTCATTGCAGGGATGCTGAGGAAATGCGGTGAGGGAGCCCATGGGTACTGAGCACTCAAAAGCATCGCCCAGAAACGAGAGGTGCAGGAACTGAGAGGAGCCATTCCCCATTTTCTGACATACTGCTTCTTCCCTTTCAGGCAGCCAAGGATGGTGGTCCATCTACTTAAACCCACCTTCCCAGAGAGCTCCTCCCTCTCCTCCAGCCCAGGGAGGCAGACCTGCACACTCTCATTCAGCTCAGCAAGCCCCAGGGAGGGGGCCCAGCGTCTAGGATGGCCATTTTCTAGACGAAAAGGAGCAGCAGCATAACATCAGGAAAGGAAAACACTTGAGAGCAGACATTGCCCTGCACAGCCTGGTAATACTGCAGTAGGGAGTGGAAAGGGTGTGTTAGTGCTGACCACTTTCTCCAAGAAGCTTGAGGCTTGCCATAGATTCAGAGCCCTCCTTTTTTTTAAGGATAAGGAGAGAAAGAGAGGAGGGCTTTTAGACTGCAGACTAGATGCTTGTTCCTTTGAGGCAGTGAAATGCATCCCTGGGGGCTCTCAACCCTCTTGACTCCTAAAGAAACCAGTTGTGAGCACCCAGACTTCATGACCCTCCCCTCTGCAAAGTCATCTGAGCCCTCCAGGATGGTCAAGGACATAGGGAGCTGGTTGAGACAAGCCATGGACCATGTGCACAAGAAGTTGAACAGGGAAAATCTAGACCTGCTCCTGTTGGTTTTTTTTTTTTCCTCTAGTTTAAGACTGACTTCCCTGCAAGGGAGAAGACATCTGAGCTTGTGTCTTCTGCTTGCTCTGTAAGACAAGCAAGAAGAGCCTGGAAAGGTTAAAATACAATTTTGCTGGGTTCTTTGATGAAAAAAATTCAGCTCTTCTCTAGACTGAAAGGTCCTGCAGTGGCTCAGTCACAGGAGACAAGAAATGAACACTAGCAAGGGAATAATGTTTTGTTTAAACCAGTGCTATTGGCTGACTTTTAATGCCATCACTTGAATGTCAGTGACTGATTAGCAGCTGGGACAAAGATGGCTTTTTCAAAGATTAAGGGCAGCAAACCCCATAAAAAGCTTTCCTTCCCAACAAAAGAAGGCAGAGGCAGGATTATCTTGAACTGGGACCACATAACCAGTGCACTCTCGAACTGGAGAAGAAGCTGTTGTTTCAAAGTAAGACAAAGCTTACTGAGCAGATGGGGGAAGTCTGTCCTTACACTAGGTTTCAAATTGTCAGGAGTTACCTTCAGCTCCAGTGTTGTATCCTCACCAATGCTTCATTAGCATTGACTGTGGAAATGCTTGGTGCTATATAAATGTGCACTTCCCATGGGAATCTGGCTAATTCTTTGGCCTGAACGATCATTTAGGGCAATGAACTCAACAGTCTAATTCCCTGCTGTATGAAGACTGTTTGGGTTCTGTACGTTTTGAATTTGGTAGGTTTTATTTTACTTGAATGTCCTCAAACTATGAGATGTAGGAAATAAGAACTAGTGACATTCCAAAAACCCCCCACAAATGGGAGGGGGGAAAAAAAAGTAATAAACTGAGAGCCTAGCAATTTTTCAAGTTTTCTCTCTCCATCA
This sequence comes from Antrostomus carolinensis, assembly GCF_000700745.2. NCBI lineage: Eukaryota > Metazoa > Chordata > Aves > Caprimulgiformes > Caprimulgidae > Antrostomus > Antrostomus carolinensis. The sequence goes on from NW_010306087.1 coordinate 2,244, forward strand.
TCAAAATGTTAGAAATGGCAGAAGGGTATTTTGAAAAATTCCTTCACAGGATCATTTCAGACGTCTCAGAAACATGAAGGCTGGGTGATGGATGGGGCTCTGCTCTGCATTTTTATGGATGCTTTTGCTGGCAAATTTTGCTGTGTCTTGGGGCAAGGAGGGAAGAAGGAGAGAAACAGGAGCCACATGAACTCAAGGATTTTCCATGACTCCTGTGAAAGGGGCATCTCAACAAATGAGTTGCTCTTAACAGGGCTGGCCATAACCCCTATTTTGAGGGTAGGTGCAGGAGTCAGAGGATGAGTGAGACCCGTTCACATTGCCAGATGAAGAGGGTGGATTCTTTGCAATGGGAAGAGTCTGACCCAGCTCTTGCAGAAATGCTGACATTGTCCCTGTGTCTTCACCTCTCCTGCTGCTGGCAAAACGCAGCAAATGGCCGAGATGGCATCGGCTGAGGGACAATGAAGTGATCAAAAGTGGTGAGAGCTGTTGGTTTCCAATGAAGTCAGAAAAAGGACCTTGCAGGGCAGACCTGTGAGTGGTGAGATGGAGAAAAGCTTGTTCCTGTGTCTGAAATAAGAGTGGAAAAGACAAATGAAGAAGTCTGGCTTTTGACCTAAGTGAGGAAATGAAGTCAGGAGCTACCAGGCCACAGAAAGTAACTTCTGCAGCTTTTGGTCTTGAAGGCTTGTTTATTTTTGCAGTGTTTAGCAAAACCTTCTGTGGCATGAACATGCCAAAATAGCAGCTTGCACTCACTCCGTGAGCTCTCCAGCTGGTGACTCCCAAGACCGGTCTCTGAGCGAGCCAGCCCACGCAGACAGATGCCACAGGATGAAGATGGGCTGCCTGTTCCTTCAAAGGAGAACACGGCTCTCTGTTTGTGTGACCACTGCAACGTGGGAACATGTGAGGAGACCACAAGTGTCACATTGCTTATTTGCAGTCTGCGTCTTGGCGTGGGCCATGCAGGTCAGGGCTGGTTATTACACGTTGCCTGTGCAGAGAGTAAGATGTGAGCTCCTCTACAGCTGGTATGTTGAACATCTTTGTCCACTCCAGCTCTCCAGTAAGCAAACAGACCAGTGTTTTATTAAACTGAGTGTTCATGGACATCCTGGACCTCCTCTTCAGATCCTGCATTCAAAGAAAAGGAAAAAGAAAAGTGTCAGCTACAACCAGCTGAACATTCCCAGACTCAGCAGCTGCTGGGGCCTTGACCCTGCAATACAGAGAACAGATGCTGCAGGGGAAGCCACTAAGTTTCTCCCAGTATTCTGGAGAAACTTTTCTGGCCACCTCCTCAATCAGTTTATTCATCTAAGTTAAAGCACAATAAAAAGTAAAGATAAGATGTCAAGCTACTCTTTAAATATTTCAGAAGATCCAGGCATACATACAGGCATAGTGCACCCCAGGATTCACATCACTACTAGATGTTTGCTCTTTGAGGAAAATCTGTACAGCCATTTGAAAAAAATTATTAGTGACAGAAAATAACACCAGTTCATATTCACACAGTGCCATGGCAGCACCTTCCAGGGACGGGGGACAACAGCAACAGAAACTCCAGACAACAATAGCAGACTGCAAGTGATGTGTACGTGCAAGAAAGGGATGGCACATGCGTTTCACGCTGTTCCAGGGATTGCACAAACTGCTTCTGAGTCCCACACAAGCCAAACCCAATGAGTGGTGGTTGGCCACAAATGCCAGTTCCTCATGCCCAGCCGGCAAGGACTGCAGCTCATGCTCTTGACCAGCCCCTTCCACGTGGTGAACTATTGCCAGGCAAGTGCTGAGTAGTTTACTTTGAAACATTCAATGTTAGGGCTGCCTGGAAATGATGCACCCTGAGTTACTGCTGCCGATAGTCCCTTTCTTTCTAAGTGACTGAGTGTTGATGAACACACTATGATCCCTTTCCCAGATGTCTCTCAAGTCTGCCCAGAGCTCTCACACAAGGTCAGCATAGCCCAGTAAAGGCATACACACATTATTTTTCACATTTCCCTTTTCCTGAATGTTCCTGAGATCAAAAGGAAACCAATGCCCCTATAGATATTCATAGAGAGCAATTCAAAACAACTTTTCAAAACAGTCACAGAAAATTCTTGTTTGTTATAAATCGCCAACTGTCAGAACAAGACCACTGAAAATTAAATATATGGGGAAAAAAAAAGCGCCAACAAACAAACAAGCTTCTGCTTTGAAAATGTAACTAATCAACATGGGGAAATTAATGCACAGTGTTACAGATACACATATCTGTGCAGGCACAGCCGAAGTACCAGCAGACAGAGTTTGAGTGTATCTGGCATTTGTGATTTCTGTCACTCATACACTGAATAAGCCATTGCCAACTGCTTCTCACGTACAGCAGCTTTTGTGCAATGCAGAAGGGACTGTACAGCTCCCATCACTCTGTGATCAGCCAGATGCCCCGAGTCTCAAATAGCATTACTAAAATATTTTCTGAAAACTGTGCTTGTGTGAGTCCCCTGTTATACAAACAGAAAGGAAGGTTAAAAAAAGGTCTTCAATTGGGAGAGGTGGTAGAGCCTCAGCTGCTGAATTGGCCATCGAGACACACAGGGCAATGATGTGAAGGAGCCCACCTTGGTGATACAACAGAAGTCTTGTTCTTTGGCTATTAGGTTTTAACCGTGGTCTTTTTCTGCCCTCTAATCTCTTTCCCCCTCTCTAGAAAAGATCAAAGCCATGACATGAAAGGGAAAGGCTAAAAGGATGAGCAGGAGATGGAGGCGAGGGGGAGGATGCTGAAGTGTGCTGCAGGAGGTGAGATTTCCCAGGGAGAGAAATCAAGAGATTTCATCAGCCTGTGCTGGGATAATCTGGCTGTTCTGGGGTGAGATCCGTGTGTGCTGGGGTGGTTTAGGAAGCCATCCAGCTGCAATTCACTGCTAGTTGTCTGACTTCTCTTAAAAGGATCCATTCAGCATTGCTTGAGGTTTGATTCTTCAGTGTAACAACTCCCAGTCATAGTTGCCCAGGCAAGAGAAGCAGGGAAGCACCTTTATGCAAACCTCACTACGAAAAGCTGGTGGAGGTGCTCAAGGAAGCAGCATAAACTCCAAGATCATGCAAGCATCTTTGGGATCATCTGCGGTGCCTTGGTGATGGCTGCGGGCAGCGTTATTCCCTGCGATGCCAGTGCACAGCGCTGCCTGCACAAGCGGAGTTTCTCCAGGGGCTGTGGACCAAGATTAAGCTTCACCTTGCAGCTGGGCGAGGTAACCACACACCTGGAGGGTGCCACATCCCACAGGAGTACCGCCAGCTTCTGGAAACCCTGGTTTAGGGACTTCCTGAGCCAGAGAGTGTATTTGCATCTTTGCATTTCATAGCTCTTGATCTAGGCTCTTGAACCCATTTTACTTCTGGCACCTACATCCTCTGGGCAACAAGCATGAGTTACTTTATCAGGTGTTTTAAAACTTCTGGTTCCCATTTGATGCCACCACTTGTATTGTTATAAGCACCAGTGAGTCTCTCTTCTCTGCCTTCTCTCCTGCTCTCCTGATTTCATATCCTCTCTTTCATATCCTCTGCTAATCATCTGTTTCCCACATTAAAGTCTCTATGTTATTTCTATTTTCTCAGAAAAACCTCATCGTTGTGATTGTACTTGATGCCTTTCTGTGCTTCGCTCAAGTCCGCTATATCCTGAGAAGCTCTGATCAGGCGTGGATGCTAGCTGTGAAAGCAACACAGACCACACAGCTGCACAATGGCACTTTCTGCTTGTCCCACATTTGTTTCCAGCTGGCTTCTAATAATAGTTTGATTTTTACTTAGAAGTGGTTCTGCTCATGTGTGGCATTTTGCGCTACTTACATGGGATTTCATCCACCACTCTATTGCCCAGTAACTCATCAACGGGAGATCCTTCTGTAATGCTTTGTAACCAGTTTTAAAGCCTGACAATCTGGAAGGATTTTGTCTTTTATAAACTTTGCTATCTCCTCTCCTTGTCCAGGATATTTATGAGCTTGCTGAAAGGTGCAGAGAGTTGGAGAACTCCACTTTCCTCCTTCTCTGATTAACTTTCCTCCATTAAGACTGATCTGCACTTTGTCTTCTATTTTTTAGCAAGTTATTTACCTATGAGAACACCTTCCCTTTTATCCTTTGATAGCTTCATTCCCCTAAAAGGCGTTATCTCTCTCTACAAAAGCATTGTTGCCTCCTCCCCTGGTTTTCACATTTAGCCATGTGCCTACAAGTCAGACCCTGTATTTGAATTTTTAACAATTTGCTTGGCAGGAAAGTCAGGCTCATCATTCTCTGGCTTCAGCTGTTTTAAGCTGATATTGCCCTCAGCTCTTCCTTCTGGCTCTGGGCAGAGGGAACAGATTGCAGTCCATGGTTGTAATTTAGCAGTTTTGTGCTTGAGCCCTTGCACGATGCCCAGGTGAGTGATCTGTAGCCCTGGCAATTTGTTGCTATCCACTTGAGTGATACATTTCAGAAATGCTCAGACTCATGATTTGATTTATGAGGGATCCTCTACCCCATGCCCAGAATGGAGATGTGCCAGGGTGAGAACCTCCTCAAGCACTTCCATGCTGCTCACTAATGCAATAAATTCACTTTGCTCTTCTGCTGTGCAGAACATCCCTCAGACCTGCGTTACTCCCTGGACCTGCAGAGCCTCCGGCAGCCTTCTTCCTTCTGATGGAGTTGAAAATGTTTGCATTAATAGTGTCTCTCTTTTCCACAAGTGGTTCACAGAAATCTTTCCTGGCCTGTCTCACGGTGGCTCCACACTTAGCTTTGCACCCAACTCTTTTCTGATTTCTTTGCCCAGCCACATCTTTGCTTTGGAAGAACAGCTTCTTGCTTCTAACTGCCCTCTCTGCTCTGCTGCTTGGCCAGCCCTTTTCTGGGGCTTTAAATGAGCCCTGTGCCCAAAAGCATCGTATTCTTTTGACTGTTTCTTTTAGTATTACTTGAAGAAGAGTCTCATGTATATGAGGCTCCTGTTTTGCAGCCTGTGCTGCTGCAGTGTATTATAACCCCAATGCCATACTCCTCCTACTTGGGTGCAATTGGGGATTTTTTGTGTTACTTGTCATTGGATTGTAGACTCTCCTTAACGCAGAGTGTCCCTCCCATGCCACCAGAAGAGACACACTCTTCTCCTCTCTGTAATTTCACCTGGGAATTACAGGGCCCCACTGTTTAGTGTTTTTTGTTTTGTTTTGTTTTTTTAAACTGGGTTTCTAAAAAGTTTATGTCAAAACTTTAATTTAAAGCCAGACTTTCTAATTCGTCTACTTTTATTTTTAGCCTTACAACATTTATCTAGAGACGTAAATGCATTTCTTCTTGGTCTCCTTGTCTATTTTTTGTGTCCTGCTTACATGGGACTGTCTATTGAGATTGCTCTTTGCTCTTTTAACTTGTTCTCTGTTGATTTATGTCCAGTCCCTTTCTAAGATAAAGAACCGATGTGATTACAGCTGAGAGGTTGTGTTATGTCAACCAACGTGTTTTCAGCTTGATGGCTTTTCTGCATAAGCCCTGCATGAGCTCCCACTCTCTTCCACTGTCCTCAGTTCCTAATAAAGTTAAATCCTTCCTTTCTGTGGATTTTCTCAATCTTTCAAGGGGATTCTGACTCTCTGGCTGGTCCTGAAAGCATCCACAGAAGCTACCACAGTCAAACAGACATAGGGTCACACTGCTTTCAAACCCATTGGTCCTTCTAGCTCCTGGTGAAGGGAAGTAAGAGGGGGTGAAGGCTGCGTGTGTTTGGCACTGGCTCTGGGTAGGTGTCAGCCTTCCCCCGTCGCGCCATCAGGAGGTGGGCACAGATCTGGGCCACTGAGACCACCTACAAAGAGACAGAGGCATCACAGCAGGGACCCTCGCAGGGCCACTGCAGCACCCACACCCCGTGACAGGTGCACGGACTCCTGCTCTGGTGGCTTGGGGAGTCCTCCCAGTTTCGTTTTGAAATAGGAGCTCAGAGCAACTCCCAGGCAGCCTGCCCTCACACCAGGAGGGCTCTTTCCATGTGGAGGTCCCCCCTGTGATCCTGGAAGGGCTGTGTCCTGGTGATATTGCTGCCCACTGCCTCCAACTCAAGGGACATCAGCACTCAGAGCTACCGGCAAACCAGAGAGACATCTCTGCACTGCTGCCTCCTTATCTCTTGAAACAGCAGCATCCCTCCGGGCCCTTTGAAGAACTTATATCACCTATCTGCAGTGTCAGGCACTTCTGTGCCTGGGAAAAAAAAATCTGTTCCTGGGAGTCTGGGAGCCCAGAGTGCCGCAGGCAGCCAGCACCATGCTCCATCCAGCCTCTGCCCCTTCCCTGCTGCCTCCTCGCAGGCACTGCACCACCAGGAGCCTGGGTGTGGTGTAGGGCTGGATAGACGAGCATGGGGAGGAAGTGATTATCTCCCCAGCACAATGGGCACGGTGAGTCATGAGTTTAAGGCCAACATTTTAACAGAAATTAGGCAGCTAGATCTGTATTTGGTACCTAAATCAAAACGATTTGCCCGAGGAGCTGCAATGAGTCAGTGGCAGGGCGAGGAAGGGAGCCAGGCTCTGCTCCGAGCCAGCACCTGCCCATGCCGACTCGCAGGTTGCTGTATTCAGAGGAGCCTGAGAGAGCAAGACCTGGGAACTAAACTCAGTTAGGTTCTTTCAAACAGCCTCATCTCAAACACATTTTCCCTCCCTCAGCAGTTAGGCAAAGGGCCAAACTGTAATTACATCTGATTTCCAAAAGACACTAAAAAGCAACTCCCACGCGACAGAGGCAGGCGAGAAATGAGGGATGTGCAAATCCATAAACTCATTGAGTCTGTTCCTCTACTACCATCGGCCACGCACACTTCCTTCCTTATTGGTCCCAGTTAGCTGGGGATGGGTAAAACAACGAGCCCAGTAAGCCTTAACGATAATGACTGCCAGTAAGACACCCAGACTGATGTAAGGACACTGAGAAATATGGTCTCACCCCTTCCTTTCAGAGATACTCCAGTTGCTAGAAGTGTTTAGTTTAGAACAGTCACCTTATTTCTCATTTTTATTATTTTAGGGCGAGACTGCAGGGTTTGGTGCACTCGTTAACAGACTTGCTAATCGTTCAGGCCATCATCTCCAGACAGGTGAGCTCTGAAACACTTCTGTGGTCAGTGATCCTGTAGGAAAGCCCACCGTGAAGGTACCAGGTCTACTGGCAGCCAGAGTGCCTTCACCAAACCACTCTAATTCACCCACTTGCTGCAAGAAGAGGCAAAAGCCAGACTTACCCCGACTACCCTGCTGAGACGGGCGGTGAAGGTGAAGACTCAGACTGTGTCTGGGGGTGCCTGTCCCTGAGGAATCAGC
>NW_010306087.1:9725-9996 GCF_000700745.2 Antrostomus carolinensis
GGGAGCGCTGGGGATCAGGGGCTGGACTTCAGGTGAGCAGCGGTAGCCATCAGGATGCCCGTGAGGAACACGAGCATCACAGGCTTTGGGCAAGGCTGAGTCCTCGAGCAGGAGAGCAGGGTCGGGCTCCAGGGGACACTTTCTTTTCCTTCGGTGATGACGGCTCTGTAAGCTGTGTCTCGGGGGCAGCAGGACAGGGGATGTGCCAGCTGCCCCTGACTGTCTGTTGGCCTCTACACTGAAGTCCAACCTGTTTGGAGAAGTGGAGAGG
>NW_010306087.1:10125-10492 GCF_000700745.2 Antrostomus carolinensis
TGCTCCCTCCTGTAGCGCAGCGCTGCTTTCCAGAGGCTGCTGACACTGGTGGCTGTTCTCAGTCCTTTTTTGTGTCCGAGCACCATGGAAGCCAACCTTGGCCCCAGAGTACCGGGATTTGCGCTGCCCAGGCCCCTGCCCGGCCCGCCCGGGTGGACACTCCGCATCTCTTCTGTAGTGATGGTGCTGGTGGTGGTGGTAGTGGACAGTCCTTTTTTGTGTCCGAGCACCATGGAAGCCAACCTTGGCCCCAGAGTACCGGGATTTGCGCTGCCCAGGCCCCTGCCCGGCCCGCCCGGGTGGACACTCCGCATCTCTTCTGTAGTGATGGTGCTGGTGGTGGTGGTAGTGGAAATGGCTGAGCAAC
>NW_010306087.1:10552-11082 GCF_000700745.2 Antrostomus carolinensis
CACTGGAGGAACCGTGGCAGGGCCCCGAGCTGGAGTCACTGCCCGGCCCGTCTGCCAGGTACCCGCTGTGCTCCGTAAGATAGCTCTCCCCGGAGCCACTGCTGTTGTGCTGGTGCCCGTGGCTGACCCCCCGGCGCAGGGCGGGTGCCCGGTGCTGCTTCTGTGCCAGGGCTGCTTTGAGCCCCAGGCAGGGGGGCTGGGGCTGGAGAGAACAAGTCCTGTGGGGCGGCAGCATCTGCCCGCACGCCAAGGGGTTGGGATGCTGCTGGCCCAGCAAGCCTGGGGCCAGGGGGGACGGGTGGCCGCAGGCGAGCAGGGAGGTGGCTGGTCTGTAGGGCATGTAGTGGATGGTGCCGAAATCCACCTGGGAGAGCTCTGGAGAGTGGAAGAAGGGGTTGCCATGGGGGGCTGGCTCTGGGGGAAAGCTCCTGAGGTTCCTCTGAGGATACGCGTGTGGGAGGTGGTAAAGGGCATGTCCTGGGTGCTGGCGGAAAAGGTGGAGTCGTCGTCCAGGCTCCATGTCCCGAGGG
>NW_010306087.1:11092-18778 GCF_000700745.2 Antrostomus carolinensis
TGGCCTGGTCCACCGAGTCTCTGGCTGTGGAGGGAGAAGGGAGCATCCAGCATAGGTCCCACAGCCCAGCTGCAGTAGCTGCAGCACTGGCAAACCTCCACTGCATTCCCACTATGGTCCCACGTCCCACCCATGCCCTGCAGCTCCTCACTGCCACCACCAAACCGTCCTGATGGTCCTGCACACTCAGCACCCTCCCTGCTAGCCCGACCCTCAGATTCCCTTTCCCTTCCCCATAGGTCCTAGGACTGGAAACCTCTCCTCTTGGTGCAGGTCTCAGCCCAAGCCCAGCACCTCGCTGTACCCTGAGGGGGCTCACACGTGCAGGGACCCCTCCTCATGCACACACCACCCTCTACATCATGTCCACAGAGACACATGCTCCTGCTGACACACCAACTCTATGTATCACCCAAGGGTACATGGACCTGCACAAGCCCTGCACCCAACCCATCCTGTCCGGGAAATGCTGTGTCTGAGCCCTACCAAGAATATTGAACATGCAAAGTGGACACGTGTGGTGTTGCTGCAGCCAGGGGTCAACACACTCCCGGTGAAACTCATGGGAGCACGAGATGATCCGCAGTTCCTAGAGAGAGGTGGAGAGAAGAGGACTGTGAGCAAGAACCATGTCTCAACACCTGGAAGGGTCCTTCTTGATGAAAGTGAGCCTGGTAGGATGGAAAGATGTCTAATGGTGAGTGATCTGCAGCCCAGATTTTCATGGAGGAGGCTGTGCAGCAGCCTGGCAGCTCTTGTTCTGCTTGGTGTGTCCATCTCTGGGGTGTGAACATCCAGAGAGGTGCTAGCCCCTGGGGAGAGGGAGGTTTCAGGCTGAGTGCTTTGGAGAAGCAAACTCTGCTTTTACCCTGTTGTTTCACCATGGACATATTATGGACATTTGGCCCTATAGTGACAGCTGGAGACCCATCTTCAGGGAATCTGAATCTGCAGGCAAGTGACTTCACCAAAGGCAGGGCTTTTTTGGCCAAGGGGCAGGTAGACCTCCATCAATGCTGGTCCTTTCCTAGCCCTCAGGAGTTGCCTCAGAATCCCAGAATCCCAGAATGGCCTTGATTGGAAAAGCCCTTTTAGCTCATCGAGTCCAACCATGAACCCAACACTGGCCAGTCCCCGACTAACCCATGTCCCTCAGCACTATGTCTACACGACTCTTCAATCCCTCCAGGGATGGGGACTCCACCACTGCCCTGGGCAACCCCTTCCAATGCCTCAGAACCCTTTCAGCAAAGAAATTCTTCCTCACATCCCATCTCAACTGCCCTGGGCACAACTTGAGGCCATTTCCTCTTGTCCTATCAAAACACCTCCCACCCCTGCCAGACTGCTCAGCTCCCACCACATCTCCCGCTTGGCTGTGGCCAGGAAGCTCAGAGCCGTGGCTGGCCAGAGCCGTGGCTGCCCAGCAGCCGTGCCCGCAGCCTACCTGGCCCTCGCTGAACTCCTCCAGGCAAATGGCACAGACTGGGGCTGAGCTGCAGCTGCTGGCCGAGTCCCACCGTGACGCTTGCCGGCACCTTGCCTGGTACTTGCGTGTGGCCAACTGCCCAATGGCCTGCATGGTCTGCTGCTGCAAGGAGTCCTGCCAGGGAGAAAGGAAGCTTGAAGGAGAGGCTCAGTCTTATAGTTCTCATTGCCCTCTTGTTTTCAAAGTGGGATTAGCAGGAATTTGGGGGCAATACTCATTTCCAGAGGTGACTTTTTGTCTAACCTGACTTAGCCAGAATAGGCTTTGTCACCAGCAGGAGACATCTGGCACTGGATGTTCAAAATCCCTCAGCAGTGCTGAATTTTTGAGCCCCAAAGGCTTGTCTTTCTATAGGAGAAATGGGGTATGCTCAAACCTGGAAATACAGCTGACTGGAAAAATGATTATTTAATTTGTTAGTTTCTATTAAAAATACTAAATCTTCTACTCTCCACCAATAGAGACAATACTGTTAAAATCAAGAGCTTGTGGGACAGTTCTGCAGCTCTGGATGTAGGGACAAGCTCTGAAAGGTGCTGGTACTGCAGGCTGCAGTGCTGGTGGGACAGCAGGAGGAGAGCAAGGTCACCACAGAAGAGATGCTGCCAGCTCATCTCAGGATCACTCTGCTCATCCCTGGGCCACTCCTGTCTATGTGGCCACATCTTCAGTCCCCACAGAGGAACATTTCCCCTCCCAAACTGTGTCCGTTCCTGCCCTTCATGCATTTCTGTTTGCTCAGACACATCTGCTCCATCAATTCCTACCTGAGTCCTGTTGAGCTGGCACTTTGTGCGGACAACAAAAATCAAAATGATGACAACCACAGTGCTGACCACCGTGAGAAGAATCCACACGTCGTAGTCTGGCTGTTGGATAAAACAGGAAAGAAATTACTCTTGTGTGGCAGGGGTGGGAATTAGAGGCTAGACAGGGGAATCTCAATCTCTTCCTGACCATCAGCCTTTGAATACATGATCCTTGGCCAAGCTCTACCTCCTTGCTCGTTACAGGTAACAGAAAAGGGTTCCGTCTTTTCTGCACATTCCCGCAGGAATGGAATTTCTCTGCCTTGCAGCACCTCAGCTCCCTAGAGGCCGTGGCCTAAGGTAGCACAAGATGAGAAAAATCAAGGCTTGGTCTCACCTGAAGAGACAGGGAATCCTCTTGCCTCACTTGTGATGTTCAAGCAAAAGAAACTAAATAAGTGGAAAGTGCTTTTGAGCCTTTATTTGCAGCCCATCAGCTGAATGCTGCAGACAGGCAGCTCCTGCAAAGGGCTGTGATCTCTGTTCTTGGGTAGGAAAACTCAGCATCTTTGGGAAAGTCCTATTCCATGGTACAGCAGCTTGGGAGGGAGGATACAGAAGGCAGTGTGAATGATGTGTCTCTCACCCAAGCTGGTGGCTCCTTGACCTCTATCTTCACGTGGGCCTCTCTGTTCTTGTTCACAACACCCATGAGAAGCTCAGCATCGTGGCCCCTGATCAGAACCACAGGCTGACTCAGACCTCTGGGCTTTCTCAGCTGTAAAGAAACAAACACAGTGAGAGATGGTCCAGAACAGCCTGAAACAAGGACTATCCCAGCCCCCTGGGCACGTCTGGTTCCTCCTGATGCTTCTTTACAGGCTGACTGCTCCCCCAAACTTGCACTACCCCTCTATGATGAAATCAGATGGAAGCTCCTCCTCTTTACCAACTCGTCAGCATAACTTTCTTCATTTCCTCTGATGGTGCCTCCTCACGTACAACTGGACACTGCTCAGTGTCTCTTGTGCTCCTCCTTCAAGACCCTCTGCAAAAGTTCTTGGCCTCTCCTCTTCCACGTGGTAACTGCCAGCAACACTCTGAGTGCTGCCTTCACTGCAGAAATGTTTCCTCTTCTCTTCCTGTGAGACCCATCAGTGTTCTCCCCTCTGCCTTCTGTGATCTGCAGGACATGCTGTTTGTTTCTGATCACACCAGGAGTTTTCCACCACGGTCCAGGCAGCCTGGCACGGGCTGGCTCAGCAAGTGTCCGAGTCTGCCCTCTCCTCCAGACTGACCTGAATCAGGGCGGCCATCTGACCAACTAACCACTTTCCATGCCCTTACTGAGCAACCCCAGCATCACCTCATGGGCCTGCACTCGCTGCTGCATCTCTCTGGCATCAGAAATTAAGCTGCAATAAGTGCATGGAAGAACCATGAGGGGTGGATCCAGCGAGCAGGAGTCAGCCCGGAGTTTTGATAAGCTCAGGCACCAGCTCCCCTATCTGTCCTCTTACCTAATGCTGGATGTTTTTCATTATTCCTTGATTATTTCAATGGGGAATGTCTTCCTTTCCAAAGATGACAGCAGTGTTGGTGGAAGGGACCTCTGGACGTCTCTAAACCAATCTTAAACTTGCAGCAGGAGTATCACCAACAGCGTAGCAGGGTGGCCATGACTTTGGTTTGAAAAGTCAAGAAATCACCTTTCCCCAAAGGTACACCAGGGCTGTCTGTACTCGATGGGATCAGGTCACCTGTGACTTCCCAAGAGGAAGCATCCAGCTCCTGGTAGAAAAGCTCAATTGACCAAACAATGTCCTCTAAGAGCAGCAAGGTGCTACTCGTGAGCTGCTGGCCTGCCTGTGCTGTGTGAGGATCTGGACATGCCACTGGGAGAGCACAAGAGCAAAGCCCTGTCTGTGTGCACGGGTGAGCTGGGCGAGAGCTGATGCTCCAAGCCAGCCTGCGGTACCCTCCTGGGACCTCCCACTGCGTGTTGGTGGCTGGTGGGTCCTGACCTGGGCATGTTTTGGGATGGGACAGGGGGACTGTGGTTTAGCTGATAATATCAGTGGGCTTTGTACCTGATCAGCAGCACTTTCATCATCGGTAATGTCAAAAAGGATCGCACGGGCTCCACGCTCCCCTGCCAGCTTTGCCTGTCCAAAAGAACAGAAGCTTCAGTGGACATTGTGTTGTACATCTGTATGAACATCTACCATGTGGAAATGCATTTGCCTCTCTGGCTTTTCACAGGAGAAAGAAGCACCTGTTGCTTAGATTGAGAAACCAGTTTACACCTTGCTTTCTCTACTTGTGTTAAGCTGCAGTGCCTGCTCTTGCTAGAGCTCTGTAGTTCATAGACAGTTCCTCCCTATACTTGTGGAGGCAAATTAGTTGGTGGGCTTGCAGTTATAACACCCCATAAACCTAAACGCCAGATTCCCCAGCTGTCTGTGCCATGTGCCCCTTTGCTTCAGAGCTGGATTTGCTGGGGAGGGATCTGCTGCCCCGTTAGCCCTGATGACCACTACACAACCCTCCCATCCCAGGACAGCAGAAACATCTGCAGGTCCCCACTTCTCACCATGGCTGCACCAGCCATGGACTGTCTATGGGCCTGAATCATAGAATCAGAGAATTGTTTGGTTGGAAAAGATCTTTGAGTTGATTGAGTCCAACTGTACCTGTCCACTACTAAACCACATCTCTGAGCAAGCCTGACTCCCATACACATTGCTCTCCCTCGTCCTTGTCCCTCACAATCATCAGGGAGAAGCTCAGGCGATGCCTGGGCTGCAGGTCTGGTCTAGGATTAGGAGGGGGATGGCTTTTCACAGCCCACCAGTGGCTGTGCTCCAAGGAGGACAGCTTTGAGACCCACTCAAATGACTATACACACCTCCCTGTGAGGTCAAAGCTCACTGCCTGGAGGACCCTGTGGGGTGACCCACATCCTCCCACCAAGCCTTTCCAGCCCTCCAGGCAGGCAGAGGCAGCCTCTTGTGAAAGGGAGACAGGAACGTGCACAAAGTGCAGGGCTGGGCCGCTGTTACTCATGCGGAGCCCTTTGATCTGCGCGTCCCGGAGCGCCTGTGCAAACAGGGAGCTGCCGGAGCTGCCGCAGCAGTTTCCCCACTGCATTGCCAAACCCCAGCGCGGGGGCCAGAGGTCAGCGCCGCCGCTTCCCACCTGCCATATCAAACGCAGGGCGCCGGCTGAGCGAAGGGAAGGGGCATTCCCGGCGCAGCAAGCAGTGGTGGAGCAGGTTCAGCTCCATCCCTCGCTCGCAGGTGCTGGTCATCTCCACGCACCTCACTAGGGAGAAGCTGGGTGCCTGGGTCTGGGGACAGGGATGAGGATGTGAAAGGAGGGACAGATGGTCGGGAAGACCACAGAGGCAGGGCTGAAGGCTCCAAGTTGCTGATTTTACACTCTTGGGTTTGATATACCAGATGAGGATGCTAGAAAAGTGGGATCAGAGGCTCGCAGCTGGGATCAGAGACTGGGGTCCTGCCTGGGATCAAAGGAGCCTCAGCGATTGCCAGCACCGAAGAAGAAACAGGACTTTCAGGTAGTGACTTTCACCTGCTGGAGCCAGTCAACCTTTGATGAACAATGAACAGCTCAATGAACCAAGATTTTATCCTGCTAAAGGCACCGACGATGGGGAAATGAACAACTGAGACTGAACAAGTGGCTCTTCCCCAACATCCTTCTGACTCCTGTTGCAAAGGACACAACTTTTACTCAAGTATTCACAACCTGCTGGCTGCAAACATTTTCTGAGCGCTTGCTGTCTTTGCGTTGGATCTCTTCAGCCATGTGGCACAGCCGACCTCCCTCTTTGAGGAGGGACTGAAACACTTTTAGTGTAAATATTTATGTACAGGATGATTTTGGAGGTTTCAGCACTCTGTCAACCAGGCTTGCAATCAATGCTTCACTTACTTAGAAAAAAAAATACACCGAAAAAAAATTACAAATGATGCACCAGAAATAAAAATAAATCACTTTGAATGGATTCTAGAGGTATTTCCCACCTCTCCTCTTCCAGATCAAACACCTTCCCTACTGGTTTTACCTTTGGATGCTGAAGCAGTGCTAGAATTTAAGAGAGGAGAAGCAGAACAGTGCATCAGGTGGCTGGTGGAGTTATCCTCATGCTGGGCTGGACGGGGTTGTCTGTGTGCACTGTTTGGCTGGGTGACAGCTAAAGCAGAGGTTATGATAACACTTTGCACATGGCTATTTTTATCATCATTGCTATAGCACTGCAATTCCACGAGCAAAGCTCTACCGCAAGAAACACGTGCCAGGAAAACAAAGCTCCTGCTCCAGTGAGCACCAGCTACATCCCACAGCTACATCCCTGCTCTTGTGGAGAAGCGTTGTCCAGGGATTTTGAGGGAGAGATCTGTGTGATGTTGGAGGGAAGGAGCTTGGCAGAGGCTTCAGGAGGATGGAGAAGCAATTGCAAGTGGATGGAGGAATCAAGGTACAAGGCAGGGCTCAGGGATGTGGCCAGCTTAAGGAGCATCTGCCTGTATCTCATGGCTAAACTAGTCCTATTTGGGGGAAGAAGAGCTGTGAGTGTCCTTGGGTGAGATTCTGGAGCAGGACTATCTACAGGCAGGATGGTGACTGATGTCATGTTCACCTGGATCTCAAAATCCAGTGTCGGGTTCGGTTCAGGTAACAAAGCAACAATGGCTAATGGCCAGTGAACTGCCACTCTGCCAAATCATGAGCATGGCAATGAACGGAGGGGTTTATTTGCTTTGGGGTGGTTAGTGGTCCTGGAGAAGGGATCCAGGCTAGTGGGGATGACCACAGTGCAGCAATGCACCATGTCTTGTCCTCCCCGTGCAGATCTTCCTCAGCCGATCCCTGGACTCAGTAGCACACTGGTACTTCCAGTACTGTGATCAGAGACTCCAAGATTAAGGACAAAACTAGCAAAACAGTTTTTAAACCTTTTAGGTTCTTAACTGGAAGATAAGTCTTTGAAGCTGCTTCTTCCTCTTGTCCAAGATCCTCCACAGCAGCTGCACTGACCAAACCAACCATTGCTGCCCCCACCCCCAGCATCCTCCCCTGTGAGATGTGGTGGCCTGGGACCACTAGAATGTGATGGTCACGTCTGGATGGACACAGAAGAGTTGGAGTACCCAGCTGTGCTCACTAATGCACAAGCAATGCCCTTGCTCTCATGTATATCACAGGCTGCACTGGAAGCCCTTGGGTTCACTCGTTATCCCACCACCCTCATTGCATCACTAACACCCCCAGGTGGGATCAGGCCATGTTCCAGATGTGGGGTAACAGGTCGATAACTCCAGCACACTGGCTTGTGCTACCAGCTGGCATCAGCTCCAGAACAGCAATAAACCAAACTCAGGCTACCACCTGAGTTTGATCGAGTGCACCCTCAGCAAGTTT
>NW_010306088.1:0-946 GCF_000700745.2 Antrostomus carolinensis
GTTTCTCTCCTAAGAAATCCCAGCTGAAGCCAAACCCCAGCACTGGTCTGGCTGGTGAACAGAAACCAGCTCTGGCCCAGCTCAAACCAGGACACCTCTGCAGCCATCATCAACCCAATGTGCATGTTTGGGCCTTGTACTGGTTCACATGAAGCACTAAAGCCCTTCAGAGACTAGGTTTCTTATTGATCAGCTACCTTAATATCTGCATATGTGTTCAGACAGGTACTTGCACGTAATGACTTCTCTTGACTAAAGAGACAGCTTGACACAACTGTGTTTTAGGGATGTGCTGGTCCCTAAAATTGTACAGGCTGAGTCAGTTCAGACTTTTTAATAATGCAATTAGGATGAGTTGGCTAAGCCACCACTGAAAGCATTTAGGCAGACCCAGTTTACTTTCCTCCATGAAACCTAGAACCACTGGTACGATGTTGCAGCATCTTCTGTTAGGTGCTATCTTAACTGCTTGCTAGGTTTGCTTGTGCTTTTGTGGCTACAGGCAGCAGCATATCCACCCCTGGGTGTCTGCCTGAGGAGCACTCCACTGCTGATTCAGCTTCCTCCTGTCATCCTCTTTCATCCCATACTTGAGTGCCTCTATTCATTCCTCCTGCAGTGTCTACTTGTCAATTATTCATGGGCTCAGCATCTCCTGATGCTCCCTGCAGAACAGCGGTGCAGGGTGATTCAGTGTGCCAGCCTTTCAGGTTTCCTTGTAAAGGAGGAACTGCTAGAGCTGCATGGGATGCTATTGAGGCTGCTGTCAACAGACCTTTGGTCTGTAGATGACGGTGCAGTCTGCTAGTGGGATGGTGCAGTCTGTACTCACTAATGGGAAAACTTGTCCCATCAGTACCTCTTTCGTTTTCTTCTAGTTGTTACCAATGTTGGTCAGGTGAGGCTCACCCATGTCTTAGAATCACAGAATCATAGAATGTTGTGA
>NW_010306089.1:0-14731 GCF_000700745.2 Antrostomus carolinensis
GAAAATATTAATTTAGAATTGATATAATACAATATAATACAATACAATACAATATAATAAAATATAATAAAATAAATATTTTTCTATTCTTTTATGCCTTGTCACTGCTCAAAGCCAGATGGACAATGTTTCCTAACCTCTCCAATGTTTTTGCCACAGTCTTTCTCATTCACCAGGCTTGAGAAGGATTCTGAACAAGAGTGTTGAAACAAACTGTCAGGTTTATCAAAGGCTCTCTACTTTAGTTTTAAACCTTGATCATCTCAGGAGGGGCTTCAAAGGGTCCTGCCTGTCCCTGGTGCATGGAGCCCACTCTGTCACCCAGCCACTGCTGAGGCAGAGGGAGCTGGATGTGTTTGAACCACAGGTATGTACGTCCCTTTGAAAAATGCTCCATTTAGAATTTGATTGCTGTATTTTAGTCAATCGTGGATGTCCTTTGACTTCCAGCGACAACTGAAAACATCACTATGTTACCAACATTCTACTCACACCAAATCCCACACTGAAACCAACTCACAGCGTTGTTCTAGCTACTAAGAAGAAAATTAGCTCTGTCCCAGCCGAAACCAGGACAGTATAAAATATAAACCGTGTCCCATGCCACCGCCTGCTCAAAACTGCCGTCATCTCAACGCCTCGAGCCTCACGTTGGGTGCCAAAAAAACCTGTGGTAGTGGGGCTGTTAAAGGGTGAGCGAGTCAGAACTGGAGGGGTAAGGGTAAGGAGACTCGTAGGTTAAAAGAATAATGACAATAATAGTAATAAAATATGCCAATGAGTGATGCCCAGTGCCATTGCTCACCACCCACCCACCCAGCCTGGCCTGTTCCCAGATCACGATCCCTGAGGAGCCACAATCCCGAATTGAAACCGCAATCCTGGGAGAATGAGAGAGAGATCCTCATTAATATACTGAACATAACATTAGATGATAGGGAATATCCCACTGGCACATCCAAATACCCATTTGGAGCACTAATTTTCATATTCCTGGTCTCTCCTAGTCCTTGCACCTGCAGACCAGCAAATCATGATGGTATGAAACATATCTCGTGCCCCACACACCGCCCGGGATGGCATTCGAACCCCCATGCGCAGGGCACAGTGGATTAGCACCTGGTTTTCAACTGGGACAAAGCTAGTTTTATTAGTGTCATTATTATTTTAAGTTTTATTTTATTTCAATTATTAAAATGCTCTTCCCTCACCCTACGAATCCCCTTACCCTTGCTCCCCAATTCTCTCCCCTATCCCCCAGGTGGGGGAGAGTGAGCGAGCGGCTGTTTGGTGTTTGGTTGCTGGCCAAGTGAAACCAGCACAGTGGGTGAGACAAGAGGAAATGCTCAGCTCTGATGTCCAGAAGATTTGGAAGGAGCCAGTGCAAAACCTGTTTTCTTGGTCCTCCCAAAACTTATGGACAGGTCAGGCAGGGCAGGTGAAATTTGGAAGCTAGATGTTTTAGAGGGGGAAGAAGGATCTGCCCAGTTTACGGAGGTAAGTCATCCTTGTCTGTGGGCTGTCACGTGCTGCTGCCCAACACGCTCCCCCTTCCAGCACCGAGTCTGCTACAGATGGACTCAGTGTGTGCAAGTTTGAAATGTTAAACTAAGGTCCATACCAGATGGTTAGAAGACCAGGGCAGCTCTGTCACATTTTTGCCATTCACTCTGCCATCTGCTTATTTTCTCTGGCAGTGTGAAAACCTCCTCTCCAGTGGAGCCGTCTCGTGCTTTGAAATAATGAATACTTTGCAACTCAAAGCAAGTCTGAAAGTTTAAATCCTGAGCAATTGCTGCTGTTCTGAAGCTATCATCACCAAAACCACTGATAACGGATTGTCACAGACAGCCTTCAACCTCTGCTAAAAAAAGGATGTTCACAGTCTAGTAGGTGTGCTCATCTCAACGTGGTATTCAACCATCATCTGTTGAATATCAGTCCTTCAAGTCTGGCCAACTCCTGAGACATTTCCCATCAGGAGACAACAGCTGCTGAGCTGGAGCTGTGATTTTCACTTTGGAAGGTCTCTCTTTGGGGACAGCATTTAGGGTGATAACTGTGGCACAGCTGCTTGATCTAACCATGAAACACTCCAAGACCATGGAATGACCTTGGTGGCCATCCATCTGGACTTTCTCATCTTTAAAAGTTTCCAGAGGAAGTGGCCAAGGCTTGTATTCACCATGAGATGTTGGTTTAATACAGGCCACAGGATTTCCTTGATGTAGACAGACTCTGAGTGCACGGCCACTAAATTCAGAGGACTTGAACTTGCTCATAGCAACCAGAAATTCAACTCTTCAACTAGCACACAAAAGCCATAGCCGAGGGGATCGAGGCTGTGCAGTGAGTGGGGACAGGTTTGGAAAGGTTTGAAGCAAAGATGTGTCTGATGCAAGCCAGGTTTTTTTACCCCTGTTATACACAGCGCTGTTTAAAAACAGAGCTGCATTCCTATTTTTATTAATAATGATATTAACGTTGCTCCTGTGCAATCTCATCTTGATCAAAGCCTTGGTTGGATATCAAACCTGCCCTCCCTGAGATCAGCAGCACAATTCCCATCATCATCTTTCCCAGAGCCAGGATTTCAGGCTCTCTCTAACCCACAGCAGCAATAGTTTTTTTGTCAAATGCAGGAAGGATTCACATGGTTTTGACGTGGGCTGTCATGAACACATCAGCATGGCCGGGTGTTACATCCTCCACATTACCAAGGGCTTGTCTTGGTGGCATGAAAAAGGTTCTTGGTTCAATTCATGCTCTTCCCTATCTACAGTGAACTTACCCGTTTGGACTCTTGATAATAATTAAAGAATCAGAGGGTACCTGAGGAAATACTCCAGATCTGCTGGCAAAGCTGCTTGCGAGCCCTCCCTAAACTTAATTCAATGAAACCCAACGAAGGTAGAACATAGAATCACCATAGAATGGTTTGGGTTGGAAGGGACCTTAAAGATCATCCAGGTCCAACCCCCCTGCCATCAGCAGGGACACCTTCCACTAGACCAGGTTGCTCAAAGCCTCATCCAGCCTGGCCTTCAACACTTACAGGGAGGGGGCATCCACAACTCCTTGGGCAACCAATCATAGAATATATTTACTATTGCACTATTCAGGGCGAACCAACCCAGTGGAACAAGAGCATCTTTGGTCACAGCTCCACTAGGAGATCTGAGAGGACATTAATGACCAGAAGAGCAGCAGTAACCCTTCCCTAGCACAGCCACATCCACCTCTGCCCACCTCCAACTGGGCATCAGTCGTACTCATATATCCCACCACTACAGTAGGAAAATGTCCCTCCTGGCTGCCCAGAAAACATCTTGCTTCACATTAAGTCCTCTTATAAGGGCAGTTAATGACAGAACAAGGGGAAATGACTTGAAACTGGAAGAGTTTAGATTAGATTTTAGGAAGAAAATCTTTGGTGTGAGAGAAGGCTCCAGGGAGACCTTCTAGCAGCCTCCCAGTACCTGAAGGGGCCTACAAGAAAGCTGGGCAGGGACTTTGGCCAAGGGCAGGGATTGACAGAACAAGGGATGATG
Source organism: Antrostomus carolinensis (assembly GCF_000700745.2). Lineage (NCBI taxonomy): Eukaryota > Metazoa > Chordata > Aves > Caprimulgiformes > Caprimulgidae > Antrostomus > Antrostomus carolinensis. The sequence continues at coordinate 3,552 of NW_010306089.1, forward strand.
GCTTGAAACTGGAAGGGAGGAGATGAAGATGAGATGTGAGGAAGAAATTCTTTGGTGTGAGGGTGGTGAGACACTGGCCCAGGTTGGCCAGAGAAGCTGTGGCTGCTCCTCCCTGGAAGTGTTTGTGGCCAGGCTGGATGAGGCTTTGAGCAACCTGGTCTAGTGGAAGGTGTCCCTGCTGATGGCAGGGGGGTTGGGACTGGATGGAATCCCGACACACAACAGAAGCGCTCTTTTTCTGAGCAGTCAAATCTCTCAAGTGAATTAAACTCTGCTGGAAGCTGGTGAGAACAGTCATTTCCCAAAATGCTCTACAGCTGAGCTGCAGGAGCTTCAACTCAAGTCTTTGGATCAAAGCAATCCAGAACACCTCTGAACACTCAGTTCGCTGATTTATTTACAAAGTTTAGGGACTAACATTATTTATTTTGCATGAACTGTGCAGAACAGAGCTCGTGGTAAAACCAGAGAGCACCACTTTCTTGTGTTCAATCTGATAGGACCCTGTTCATTCATCTGATACTCCTGAGGTTACCACAATTCTGTGCTTTTCCTCGGCCTGTTACGTATAAAAATCTCACTAAATATTTAATAGATTGTTAAGAATTTCATCTCTAAGTCCCCAAACGCACAGTCATTGTTTATGATCACCTAATAGCCATTCATTTCTAATTTTCATATTACATCCCTTTTCAAAATCACTAATTAATTCATTTTAAAATCACTAATTAGCTCCTCAAAAAAAAGGAAAAAAAGGAGAAAAAGGAGAAAAAGGAAAAAAAGGAAAAAAGGAAAAAAGAAAAAAAGGAAAAAAGGAAAAAAGGAAAAAAGGAAAAAGGAAAAAGGAAAAAGGAAAAAGAGGAAAAAAAGAGAAAAAAGGAAAAAGAAGAAATCTGCTGTAGAATAACGATGCCCTCAATCCCTGCAAAAGACACCTCAAGCCTGGTGAGAAGAACTACACATTTTGCTCAGCACAGGCCAATTTGGAGATTGTATTTTACTAACAGGAGCACAATCCTCACCCGTTCCTCCCTGGCTCCTCTTCTCCTTGATTTGCCAATTAGAAAGAACTGTGGTGGAAGGGATAGAATCCCACAACGCTGGTTTCAGACAGATTGTCACCCAAATCACTATTAAAGAGCCATAAAAAAAGCTCATAAGGCATTTTTCTTCCCCCCAATGAAGCATGTTGATAAAAACAATTAATGTTTTCTTTTATTTATATGTATACACACTAACGAAGGCACACACTCAGATATTGTATTCTGACACGAAGAAACCAATTACCAAGCTCTGTAACTGAGCCTCAAAAAGCACCAGGAGATCTGAAAACGGTGATTATATTCTAATCAGACATTTCCAGGGAGAACATTTCTACTTTGCCAGCTGAAGCCCGCGACAGCACTCAAACCAGCCTCGCGCTGTACAAATTTGTCTTTCAGTCAAAATTGCTATTTTTCCAAGTCTGCCAAAAATAGGCTGCACTTCAGGCTGCCCAACGTGATGGCATCCACCTCCTACATGCATTCCCACCCGTTCCCTCGTGGCTCATACTGCTGTGGCTGTGGACACCTCAGAAGCGTTGTGAACACCCACCACCAGGCATTCAAAAAGCCAGAGCTGGGCATCCTGCGAAGGCTGAAGGCAGCCTGGGGAGCACTACGCATGTCTGATGAGACAGACAGAGAGCAACCCCTGGGTCAGGCAGTCTGACTGCGCTTGTGGATTGACTCCAAGCATCCTTATCAACTGGAGTGTCCCATGACACGTGTCCCCAGGCAATGCTACAGGCTTAGGGAAGAGTGGCTGGAAAGCTGCCTGGTGGAAAAGGACTTGGGGGTGTTGGTCAACAGCTGGCTGAACATGAGTCAGCAGAGTGCCCAGGTGGCCAAGAAGGTCAAGGGCATCCTGGCCTGCATCAGCACTAGTGTGGCCAGTAGGACCAGGGCAGTGATGGTCCCCCTAGACTGGGCACTGGTGAGGCTGCACCTCGAGTGCTGGGTTCAGTGTTGGGCCCCTGACTCCAAGAAGGACATGGAGGTGCTGGAGCGTGTCCAGAGAAGGGAACGGAGCTGGGGAAGGGTCTGGAGCACAAGTGTGCTGAGTTCCCGGCCAAGGGAACTGGGGTTCTTGAGCCTGGAGAAAAGGAGGCTGAGGGGAGACCTTCTCACTCTCTACAAGTACACTAGACCAGCCTCCCCAGTGGTAATTATGTGCTGGTATCCGTGGCTGAGATTCATTCTCAGAGGGCAAGCACATGGTGACACCTTCCCAGCTTCAGGCAACCTGTGACTTAAGGACTCCCTGAGAAAGAGGTGGAGTCTCTGTATTCAAGAACCCTCTGCAGATTTAATTCCATATGTTTTTTTAGGAGCAGCCATGGGGAGACCAACTCACTGTTTCTAACTGTTTGCAAAAGCCAGGCCAGGGCTCTTACATGTCATGACCATGATATATCTTGAACATCACATCTGTGCTTTTAGTTCCCATCTCTCTCCAACTAATTTGCTTCAGGCCATTACCAGAAGAGGATTCTGATGGCATTTAATGTGATGGGACTCTATGGGATTCAAGATGACCTCAATGTGTTGGGTTGTTGTCTTCCTCAGCCCTGTGAGACTGCCTGTGCTCAGTTGGAGCTGGAACTAACAAAGAAGGGATAGTTTTTTGTAAAAACCCATACTTGTTATTTTTTGACTGGAGCAGGACAAGCCATCTCATGGAGAAGGGCTGGTCTTTCTCAAAATGTTCTTTCTTTTTTTCTTTGGCCCCTAAGAGAAGCAGCAAAGCTCTGGATTGCTGAGCACAGACTGACTTTTGGGGCTTTGCCCCTTCTCAGCAGCTATGTGATGTGAGACCAGAGCAGCTCTGCACAGAAAACCATCTTTTCATTTTATTACACATTGCACCGTGGACTCGGTGCCCCGTGGGAAAGCCATGTCCTCCACCCCTTCTCCTTCCAGCAGCTCCAGGATTGGGGAAGGCTAACTGGAGCAGGCAGGGAAGGAAGCCAGGCTGCTTAGCAGGCAAATTGCTCTCTCGTCCCTCAATTACATCCAGAGAGCAAAGAGTCCAAGAAGAACCTGAATTTCTCTCACATCAGCAGCTCTCTTACAAGAGGGCTGGCTGACACAGCTGGGTTTCACTCCATGCTACAACAGCTCCTCCACATCAGCTGTCTCCAGACTGCAGCTGAGAAGATGTGGGCAGTGTGCTTTCATGGAAAGAAGATGAAGAATGAGAGTTTCCAGATGAAGGATGTATGGGAGAAAATGGACAAACAGGAGCCCACACCGTGTGGGTGCAGCTGGGATGGCACAGCATCACCTGCACCATCACAGGCCAGTCCTGTTGGGTTTGACCATGCTCTACCTCTACAGCGAAGCAATTCAGCAGAAGAGGACAACCCAAGCTGGATGCACGCTATACGTCTACAGGACTTTGGTGGCATCAACACCCAGAGGCAACAAGCACTTTGTTTTGAACTAGGACAGCAAAAGTTCTTCTCAAGTACTCATGATGGCTCCCAGCAAGGAGACTATGAGGCAGGATTTCACAGTCAGAAATTAACAGCCTGTATTAATCACTCTACTTTATGGGAACAAAATAATTTTTCCATCAGATATCATGTCCTCAAAAATCAGCAAATCTAAGGTTCTCCATTATGTCGTCCACCCATCTGGCCAAGTTCTTGGTACACATCTGCTTCGATATACATCTAGTTCAGGCCAGGGTACCACAGCTTCTGAAACAGCCCTGATCCACGGAGGGGACATTCCTGTTCCCTCTCTCATTCAGCATAAATATATTGGAAGTGACCTTCTACAATGTTCTGGCGATGGGAAGGGCAGTGGGACCTGTTGGGTAGGGCCTTCTTCTGCCTCATGGGCTTTTGTGAGGCACTGGTGAAGGACAAGAGCAAGTCCCAGAAGAGCCTGCTGATGCCCAGGTGGGGTGGGTGGGTGCTCTTACATCAGCCCTCTCATTGACATATTCAAAATGCTACACCTGGAGAAAGGCCATGTGATGGAAAAAGCAACTCCTGGCATCAGCAGGAGTGTGGAAGGATGCAGGACATCACCCATTAACAGCAAACAATTAACGAGGCCAGACTGTTCTCAGTTATTTTAGTCCGAGAGACTGAAAAAGATGGGTGCTCCTGACGGAACTGTCACTGAGCTAATTTATTCCACCACGTTTTCCACCATCTAGATGAAGTATTTCCCAAACCATTTATCTAAATGAAGTATCACGTACTTCTAAACAAGGAAGTGCATGTTGGTTACCCAACCACAGCCCAAATTCTGCCTTATCTAAAGAAGACATTCATCTTGCCTTGGAGCCTACTTCAAGCTTTACTAGCACCTCTTCCAAGCACTCACAGTCACTTACACATCTTGAGCCGGTTTTCATTAAATTGAGATTAAAAAGGACTTTCTCCTCAGACAAAAAAAAAAATCACAAAATGGAAAATGTCTCATTTCAGCTTTTCCCTCCAAATACAAGGTTTGCCATTCAAGGGCACGTCAGCACTAATAACCTTTCTGCTGAAGCAGCTACTTCGATTTTATTCCTTTCAAATGCATGACAGAGGTTACAAAACCCAGCGCAGCAGCACAGGATATGTTTTTAAGAAGAGCTCTATGGTGCACACACACCATGTTTTGCTCCAGGAGACTCTGCTGCACCAGCAATACAAAGGACACGGATGTGAAGTGCCCTGCTCTGTTCTCACATGTGTTCCCCTTACAGGTATTTGCTGTGAATTCAGCATATAGGGGAGTGGAGCATCCACTCATAAGGGAGTGGAGCATCTCCCTGCTGAGGAAAGGCTGAGGGAGCTGGGGCTCTTTAGCTTGGAGAAGAGGAGACTGAGGGGTGACCTCATTAATGTTTATAAATATGTTAAGGGCGAATGTCAGGAGGATGGAGCCAGGCTCTTCTCAGTGATGCCCAATGGTAGGACAAGGGGCAATGGGTGTGAGCTGGAACACAGGAGGTTCTGCTTAAACTTCAGAAGAAACTTCTTTACAGTGAGGGTGCCAGAGCCCTGGGACAGGCTGCCCAGGGAGGGTGTGGAGTCTCCTTCTCTGGAGACATTCAAAACCCACCTGGATGCCTTCCTGTGTGATCTCATTTAGGTTCCTGCTCTGGCAGGGGGATTGGACTGGATGATCTTTCGAGGTCCCTTCCAATCCCTAATATTCTGTGATATAAAGGTCTGGCCATGTCTGAAAAGCAGAGATGAGTCCAAAGCAGCTAAAAAAGCTTTTCTTGAAAAATTGGGAATATGGTGATTTCACTGAAACGCTGTGAAAAAGGCAATGTAGCATTTCCAGATAATGGATCAAGCCCCATTTAGAGCTCAGCAGAATGGAAATGCATCTGGATTTTTGGGTTTGCATTAAGTTCAAAATTCATAATAAATTATAATAAAAAAGTGAAAGCTGTGAATGGAGAAAAATTTCTGATTTCGCAAAACAAAACATCCTCATCAACTAGAGCGGTTTTGAACTTCAGTTCTGGAAACTTTTCAGGCTCTTTTTGAAACACATTTCAAAACCCAAACGGAAATAACCAGTTTTGGAAACTGGGATGTATAAAACAACGCAGAAGAAAAGGGACAATGAACAGTGCTGTGTCTTCAGGTCACGGTGACATTACGACTCACTTGTCATTCATTTGCTTAGATTTCAACACTAATTGTTATTAGCACCTAATTCATCAGCACTCCTGGGTTTAATACGGGTTTAAAATGACAAATAGAGCAATTCATAGGATCATAGAATCATAGAATCACAGAATGGTTTGGGTTGGAAAGGACCGGAAAGATCATCCAGTCCCCCCCCCCCTGCCATCAGCAGGGACACCTTCCACTAGACCAGGTTGCTCAAAGCCTCATCCACCCTGGCCGAGAACACTTCCAGGGAGGAGCAGCCACAGCTTCTCTGGCCAACCTGGGACACTGTCTGACCACCCTCACAGTGAAGAACTTCTTCCTAATATCTAATCTAACCCTCCCCTCTTTCAGCTTAAACCCATTTCCCCTTGTTCTGTCATTAACTGCCCTTATGAAAAGTCCTTCCCCAGCTTTCTTGTAGCCCCTTCAGGTACTGGAAGGCTGCTATAAGGCTGCTATTCCTTGTAAACACAGAAAAACACAAGAGATGGAAGCAAAGCATAAAATCAGAAGGTCCTGCCTTGAGTCCTCCCACATTGATGTCAACACATTTTTCTGAACAACCTGACGGAAAAAATGTCCTTTGCTGCAGCCTTGGAGGGTGAGCAGAGGTTGCCTTTATGTGTCCCTCTGCTCTAGCAAGGTCACGCAGGAGAAGGGCTGCTCCAACACTGTTCATGGTTTTGCAAGTCATACCAGCACGTTAAGATATTATATTTTATTTTATTTTACCTATAAGTCACTGGGCAGCTTTAAAAATCACTGCAGACCTTAAAGCAATGAAAAGCCTTCAACCCAATTCCCTCTAAAATGAAGCCTGGGCCATATTCTGGCTCGACTTCAAATTACACTTGTAAAATGTGAGCCAAGTCCCTCCAGGGAAATGGAAATGCTTCCATCCATTTTGATAGGCTTTAAATCAGCCGTAAGCCTGGTCCCACACGCCGAGCTCGGCAGCAGTTCGCCTGGGAGGTGTCACTGCCATCATCACCTACCAGGGCTGAGATTTCCATCAGAATACAATGCTCAAACTTTCTTTTTTTATAAATTTTATTTTATTAAAAAGATGCATTCAGGTGCAAAAAGATCTGCTCCTCCAAGATGCGTGGAGAGCTCTGGGTCTGAGAAGTGCCTCTCAGCTCTGCTTCATTAGTTTAACTAGAAGCTGCTCATTGATCTTCCCTGTAGATGAGCGAGCTCCAGCACAGCGTTAAGCACAGCTATTGCACATCATGCTGGAGGCAGAGAGAAAGCCTGACTGGACGCTCACATCTTCCTTCTTACCATGGACAGCCCAGACAGGGAAAGGTTGGAGTTCTCCTCCTGACTCTTTGGATTTCTATGCATTTTTAGCTTTCTGCCTGAAGGTGGAGAAGAAGACTCTCCTTCCATCGTTGAGTGGTTCCCCCCTATTTTTGAATAAGCAGTTCCTTGCTGAAGGCATCACAATGGTACAAGCTGCACTTTGGTTTTCATCTCTACCTGACCCAGCTCAGAGTCAACAAAGCTGCCTAAGCCTTCAGCACTGCCAGGGAAAGAAAAGATCCGGCTTAGAACTATAGAATCCCAGCCCGGTTTGGGTTGGAAGGGACCTTAAAGCTCATCTGGTTCCAACTCCCCTGCTGTCAGCAGGGACACCTTCCACTAGACCAGGTTGCTCAAAGCCTCATCCAACCTGGCCTTCAACACTTCCAGGGAGGAGCAGCCACAGCTTCTCTGGGCAACCTGGGACACCGTCTCACCACCCTCACAGTGAAGAATTTCTTCCTCACATCTCACCTCAATCTCCCCTCTTCCAGTTTAAAGCCATCACCCCTTGTTCTGTCACTCCCTGCCTTTGTAAAAAGTCCCTCCCCAGCTTTCTTGTAGGTCCCCTTCAGGTACTGGTGTCACCAAACCTGCCCCACAGCAGAGAAGCACATTCCAGGTACAGACACACAATGACAACGTGTGGATCGGTGTACCAGTGATAACGGGGCTTTGTACACGCTCACAAGGCGTATAATAACCTCCCTTGTTCTCATTTGCTCTGTTCTGTCTGTCATGGTTTGGGTGCTTTTAAATGTCTTTAGAGCTATTTAGAATTACTCATCCTTCTGCGGCATGAAATGAGAATCTGAACTCAAACTGCTGGTACAGAGCTTGTCACTGACTGTTTTCATCTCGCTATAATTACTTTTGAGATGGATGCCTTCACCAGAGAAAGATGACTCAGCTTCCCAGAGACCAACCTGCTCTCTGGTTCTTCACCACCTTCTTTCTGTAAGAAAATCTTGCTGAAGGTGGTTGGGGTGATCTGCTGCTTAAACCCCAGACTTGTGCTGAGCTTTGTGTCAGCCAGGGGTCCAACCCCAGCCTGGGGACAGGGCAGGCACAGAGGTCCACAGCAGAAATGGCATCGAGGAGCCACAGCCCAGTCGGGGCACAGGGGGCAGATACCAGGAATTCCATTTCCATGAAAAATACAATTTGGAAATCTTGTCATTCTTAGCTGTCCCAGATAAGGGCACCAAGGCAGAAACACAGATCCTGCTCTTGTGGAGCTTCTCAGGTTTGACCTGACCTGCCACAGCACTGAGTTACTGGGAGCACTGGGAGAATCCGCACAGTGTTTAATTACGGATGCTCCTCATCAAACCCATATGCCAGCAATTAACCCCTCAGCCAGCAGTGATAGTTACAAGCCAGTTAAACACCAGCTGCTTTTTATTTCTCTTAAGCTCCAGACACACAGGAGAGAGACAGGATTTCATCTCATCTACGTTACTGGGTCACACGAGTGCTGCACAAAGCGCAGCCAAAGCCTCCTCGTGATGATGGCAGAGGGACTTGCTCTTCATCCCAGACCTCTGAAATCCCAGAGCTCTTAAAACGAACTAACAGCAGCTGTTGAGGAAATGTACAGTTTAAAGGTGACAATTAATTTACGTGTTGCCAGGGGTCGCACTCCACACTATCTGCAGTATTTACCTCATTCCAAAGGGCAGGAGCAATGACTTAGGACCATGGTATGGTAGTTGCTGGTTTTATTGAAAGTATTTTGCTTTGACCAAAGCCTACGGTTGTATTTCATTTTCACGCTGGTGGCGTTCCCTTTCTTGCATTTTCTAAGTGAAAATCAAAACCCAAAGTTTTCACACACCAAAAAAGGAAAAGAAAGCTGAAAACCATTCTTTTGCTGCTTTTCCTGCTCTGAAAAGCAAGTATTTAAAAGCTTTTGCAAGTCAAATACTTTCATAACCAGTTCACAGCATTTTTTTTTTTTTTTTTTTTTTTTTTTGCATTAGCAAGAATAACACTTTTCCTCTTCCCAAGCTGGAAGATCAGGATGTGGTGGAGGTTTGGCAGCAATTGGGAGGGGGATGGCTGAAGATGACACCATCGCCTGCCCCTCTGCTCAAGCCAGTACAGGACTCACAGACACATTATCTCCATCTACAAGCTATAAAGTGCCACAGCTGCGAAGCAAAAGCACATCCTGCTCGATCACAGCTGCAGCAAGGACCACGACTGCCCTGACAGCCTTAATCTAGTGCTGGATTTGAGTTATAACCTGAACCAAGAGCCTTAACCCTGCAGTCACGGCTGTGCAAAATCTGAAGCAGCCATCGAGCCAACCAGCCTACTCACACACGGTGTCCCCAGTCTATACTACTCTTATTTAGCTCCACTCTTTCATCCTACATTTGTTTTTCCATTATAGAATCATTAAGGTTGGAAAACGCCTCTAAAATCATAGAATCAAAGATCTTCACGTCCAACCATCAACCAAAAGTAAAGTAAAGCAGGAAAAAATGATTTGCTCAGGGAGCATCTCTTCTCACGGGCTTGTAACAGGAAGATCTCTAACCCAAGCTCATTGCTTATGTTTCTCCTGAACACACACACGCACACAGAAAGAGAGGCACCTCCACAAAGAGCTTTACCCACCAGTGTCAGGGTGGGATGAATCATCCCTCAAAAGACTCTTGTCTCCCTCTGATCTGCAGAGATAGCCCAGATGTGGGGGCCAGACAGAGAAAGCCATTTCAGGATAGGTGAGATGGATATTATACAGCTCATCTACACATGGGATTATTTAGGAAGAGCTTGGTCAGGGTTGGTGTCACCATGCTCTTGGCTCTCTGGAGATCAGCGCACTTCGACGTGTGGCTGGATGGAGCAGCATATTTTAGGCTTAAGACAATGTCCATTGAAATCAACAAAAAATGCCTATGAACTTCACCAGACATTGAATAAGGACTGAGATATTTAGAACATCACCAGAAAGAAGTTCAAGCTGTGATTAGGTCCTTATTAAGCAGAATAAAGAGATAAGCTTTAAAAAAAAAAAGGGGGGGGTCTTCACATCTGCAGGGTTGCAGGGTGGACATTGCCATGGCCAAGGATGTGCAGCCCATCCCGTGCAGGACCACGTGTGTGGATGGACATGGGAGCACATGCTGCAGCAGGACCCCAACCAGCCTAAGCCTCCTCTTTACAAACTGCTTCCAAAACATGGATTTATCAGACTAATAAGGCAGATTTTGGTTTTCCATTAACTGCTCACAAGAAAGGCAGTGACTTTCGTCCCCACAGCTTCCTCTGAGGTCGATGGAGGGACAGGCACCGTTGGAGAATGAACTGCACTCACAGGAGCACCCAGCTCCCCCCCCAGTGCTAATTAGAACTAAATACCTTGTTCCTCCCCAACTCTCTTTCAGTGCAACAAATCCCACTTGCAGTGTTGCTGTGCCACGGAAGAGATTTTTTTTTTTCCTTGCCATTAAGACAGAGAAATTGAGCTGCAAATGCTGTTTCGCAGCCCAGTACACATTATTATACCTACAGTAACTATAGGAATAAACCCAAACACCGCACAAATACAGTCACAATAAGAGTCACGCTGATCACGGCCACTGCTGGCCAAACAATTACAGGTTTCTGAGCTCATCTACTCAAGAAAATAAAATAAAATCTATAAAACAGCAGGAAACATGCAGGCTAACGCTGGAAGAAAATATCTTTGAAAACTAAAGTGGTGACTCACTCGAGGATTGCGAGAACTGGTAGGAACTGGGATAAGTGGATTAAAAAAAAAACAGAATAATGAACCCAAATCTTCAGGGATGAACGGTTAAGCCATGATTCACATGACTGCGTGGTTTCCCTTAGGCACCACCCCACTGAAGACCCTGGCTGAGGTTTCCAGCTGAGAAGGGTGAACTCGGGGGTAAGCTGGGCACTTACTGAGACTTTCCTGTGACAAGAACCCACCAAAGAGAAGGAAGAATGGAAAATCTGGAGCTGGGCAGATGATGTCTGGCAGTCTCCACTCAGCCTCATGTGATTTCATTCCGACTCTTAAATCTACTGGCTTCAAACCATGGCAAAAAGGCATCCCCAAAAGGAAAGGCACATTCTTGGAGAGTTCTTCTGTTGCCATCTGCAAATCATTATTTCTTCTTTGTAAAAATAATTAAGTGCAAATGGCTATAAGAGGAGGAAGAAATTCCTTAGC
>NW_010306089.1:14769-19603 GCF_000700745.2 Antrostomus carolinensis
GGGAAAGACCTGTGTGCAGCAAGCAGCCCTGCATCCTTTTGATGAAGTACCTCCAAAGCAGAGGGAGAAGCAGAGCAAACATGTCCTGGATGTGCACAACCCCTCTGACCTGTTCCCAAAGCACCGATTGCCGACGCACAGCTCCGCTCATACCCTGGGGCCGGCCAGAAAGGCTTCATGTCCAAACTCAACTTCCAAAATTAATATATATCATTGTCAGAGCCAGCATGGGGCAAAGCCATCTCCTTATGAGAACCTCCTGTCCTGTCCCTGGCAAAGGTGGTGGGTGTGTGAACAGGGATCGACGTGTCTCCACCCTACATGGGGCGAAAAAGAGTCGGCACCAAATCATCTCGGAGGATGTCTGACCCACACCCACTGCTCACGGTCTGCAGCGCTGGGGCTGGCGTGACAACTTGCATCTTTGGCTTCATTTTGTCCTGGGAATGAGGAGGAGAAGCTTGGCCCAAAGACAGAAACTGTTCAGCCACTATCTCGTATGATCTTTTAGACAGGATTTTGGTTTTGTTTTTTTTTTTCCTTTCCAATGTGAGTCATGAGACTGGAACAAGTGAGACTATAAGATTAAAGGAGATATCAGCTCCCCATCACTGGAAACATAAAACCCCTTTTTCTCTCCACTGGTAATTAACAAGGAGCAAAAGTAGATAAAACTAGAAGCGGCTGCTTGCCATCTCCGCTTCATCTGCAGATAACTCTTTTCTTAAAGCTCCTCAGAGTAGCTGCAGCGCAGTGCTCCCCGCAGATGAGGCTATCTCAAGAAGAAGGATAAGGTCAGAAAAGGAAAAAGAAATATAAAATAAAAAGATAAAGAGATGGGAGACATGCTTGGCATGCTAAAAAGGGGGAAAATCGACAAAGCTATTGCTCGGAAGCAACGGAGGAAGAGAGATGAAAGGGAGAAGATTAATTTGGGTTGTTGGGTTTGACGAAGGCGCTCTGCACACAGCGTGAGCTAACGGGGCTTCTCGCTGGAAATCACACAGGACGGAATTAGCAGCAGCTGAAGCAAATGGGGGGATTTGAAGATTAAATCTCAGTGCTACAGAAAGGCTTGTTCACCAGGGTGTTGTCATGCTGGTTTGAAGTCTTTATTGTCGTAACTCAATCCAGCTGAGCTGGGCAGCACTGTCTGTCTGTCCGTCTGTCTTTTCTGAGGTACCTTCAATGAACCTGAGAGTTGCTGAGCAGGGATGTACCACAGGGATGAGACACAGCTGAGGTGAGGACTGTGCTGACTTCCCCACACAATTCCATGTGTTTTCCCTCAGAAAGCCCAGCACTGGAAAAAAATCCATCGTCTCATAATCCATCATAAGGGCAACTAATGACAAAACAAGGGGAAATGGGTTTAAGCTGAAAGAGGGGAGGTTTAGATGAGATATTAGGAAGAAGTTCTTCACTGTGAGGGTGGTCAGAGACTGAGAAAGGTTGGCCAGAGAAGCTGTGGCTGCTCCTCCCTGGAAGTGTTGAAGGCCAGGTTGGATGAGACTTTGAGCAACCTGGTCTAGTGGAAGGTGTCCCTGCTGATGGCAGGGGGGTTGGGACTGGATGAGCTTTAAGGTCCCTCCCAACCCAAACCATTCTATGATTCTATGATTCATGACACAATATACCCCCTGGTCCAGCTTGGCTGGTGCCCCAGGTCACACCTGTCAGAGCCCAGCACCTCCCAGTTTACTCCTCTGGTTTGTACCTCATTAGTTTGTCAATGAGGATGCTGTGGGAGAAAGTATCAAAAGCTTTGCTAACGTCAAGATAAATATCTACTGCTGTCCCCTCACCCAGAGGCAGCCACCTCATCGCAGAAGCTACTGGGTTGGTCATGTATGATCTCCCCTTTGTAAATCCACAGGGACTACTCCTAGCCACCTTTTTGTCCTTCAGATACTTGGAAATTACTTCCAGGACTAGATGCTCCATCACCTTCCCAGGATGACATTGAGGCTGACTGGCTTGTAATTCCCTGGATCTTCCTTCTTGCCCTTCTTGAAGACAGGAGCAACATTTGCTCTCTTCCAGTCCTCAGGCCCCTTTCCCAGTTGCCACGAGCTTTCCAAGATAATTGAGTGGCCTTGCAATGATATCAGACAACTCCCTCAGTGCTTATGGGTGCATCCCTCAGGCCCCATGGGCTTGTGTATGTCCAGCTTGTTCATATGTTCCCTAACATGATCCTCCTCCACTGAGGCCAAGTCTTCATTGCTCCAGACTTTGTCTCTGGTCTCAGGAGCCTGTGGTTCCCCAGGGCCAATCTGACCAAGATGAAGGTGGCATTGAGGACCTCAACCTTTTCCAGTTCCCCTGCCCCACTTACCAGCAGACCCACATTTTCCTTAGTCTTCCTCCACTGGAGATAGACCCATAGCAGCTTTTGTTGTTACTCTCCATATCTCTCACCAGATTCAACTCCAGGTAGACTTTGGCTTTCCCAACTCCATCCCCACACACTTGGACAGTGTCTGTGTTTCACCTGGATGACCTGACTCCGCTTTCACCCACAGCACATTTTTTTATACTTGAGTTTTGGCAGGAGCTCCTTGTTCATCCTTACAGGCCTCCTGCCACCTTCACTTGACTTCCTGCATGTTGCATGGGCAGATGATCCCTGAAAATCAACCCATCCACCTAGACCTCTCTAACCTTTGGGGGTTTTTTTCTTTTTTTTAAGAAAGGTCAATATAAAGTAAGTCAGAGTATGTTCCAGTCTTCTTGGTTCTCCCCTCTGAGCTGAGAAGTCTCAGTGAGCTCTACCAAAGCTACACTTAGCTACTACACTACTAAAATATTACACATAAGACATCACACAGGGATGATTTTGGCTTTGTTTTTCTTGAGCATAAAAGCCCTAGAAGCAATTTTCCTCTCTTTTATCTAAACCTGAAACATATTATTGAGCTCTCTAGATTCCATTAAAGCATCAAAGCCACGTTCCACACCGCGGTTCTTTAAAAAAAAAAAAAAATCAGTGTACTAAAAAAAAAAAAAAAAGTCCAAACTCCAAAGCCTGCTTTTAGTTTGAACTGTCAAAATATTTTCTGTACGTGGTGCAGGTACATACTTATGACTGACAGTCATTGCAGGTATCTTCCCTGGTGGAGAGAATTTTACTTTCTTCCCTGCTAACTTTTTTTTTTCCTCCATTTTGTGGAAACACTTCATCCTAATTGTCTATTAAAGGCGAGTAAACAAGATGTGATTTCCAGTAGGATGCCCACGAAATGCATGTGAGAGACTACGCAATGCACTGTAGACAATGCAACCAGGATTGGTTGGGGCCTACAAGAAAGCTGGGGAAGGACTTTTCATAAGGGCAGTTAATGACAAAACAAGGGGAAATGGGTTTAAGCTGAAAGAGGGGAGGTTTAGATGACATATTAGGAAGAAGTTCCTCACTGTGAGGGTGGTCAGACACTGGAACAGGTTGCCCAAGGGAGTTGTAGATGTCCCCTCCCTGGAAGTGTTGAAGGCCAGGCTGGATGAGGCTTTGAGCAACCTGGTCTAGTGGAAGGTGTCCCTGTTGATGGCAGGGAGGTTGGAACTGGATGATCTTTAAGGTCCCTTCCAACCCAAACCATTCTATGATTGCTGCTGTGACGGAAGCAATCTGAAGAATCTGGACGTTATTTATCACACCATTAGGGTGTACAGCTTCTCAACAGAGCCTCAGGTATCAGGATAGCTTCAAAATATCTGCTAGTATCCTTTTGAGCCACAAAAAATCTGCTCTAAGTAGCTGTAGCAGTCACCGAGAGCCTCTCCTGCAAGCACCGACTGCGATGCTGCTCCTTCTCCTTCCATCCCAGCTATCAGCGTTAGAGCCTCTGCTCTGTTTCCACCTTTCCCTTCATCGTGGCTGGTCCCCATGGGGCTTTCCCTGCCATTTCACTCCCAAACACCATCAAATGAACAAAGTAAACCAACCAGAAAGGTTCTTTTGATAAACCAGCCAAACTCTTGTAAACTGGTGGTGATTTCACACCCTCCAAAGGTTTCTTCCACCTTTCAGAAAAGGACTTGGGCTCAATTCCATCTCCCTGAGAGTTTCTATATAAAAAACCATGTTGGATGGTGACATCTCACCTCCTTTGATTTCCATCTGAAGTCAGGCAACCCAAGTACAGTTCAACAAGCGGCAGGATGACCAAGAGTCGAGCTGCGGTGTTTATCGAGGCCGGCAGTGGCATTGCTGGCAGCTTCCAGGCCAGAAGGTACCACGTCACCTTGAAAATAAGTGTTTCCTTTTGCTCTCCCAGGTATTCCAAATTAGTTAGAAGTTATTTGTTGTCTGAAAGGCGGTGCCAGGGGAACAGCAAGAACACCCATGCTGCCGCCAGGCACGCTCGCTAGATTTGCTGCCGGTGTCAAGGGGACAGCAGGATTCACAACGGTCCGCTGCCCAAAACAAAACACTGCATTCTGCTCTTTAAACAAATGCCCTGTATCCAATTCCCTTATGCCTCTTTTACAAATTGAGCTGCTTAATTAGTCCGTGATGAGTTATTGCATATATTAATCGGAAGCTCATGAATAAGCGCTGTGCCGCTGCCTAGCTCAGCGAGCGGGCTCCCGGAGCTGCCGCGCACATCAACTCGAGCACGTGGACTCTGCAAGTTAAAGTCAATGAGAAAATCCAATCTTCATGGGTTTGATTTTTTACCTTGCTTCTTGCCATGTAAAGGCTTCCCTGTCCCTGCCAGCCTCTTGGCAACCACAGCCCGAACAGCAGCTCAAGCTTACTTTGTCTTGTTTCCTTTAATATCAGTCTGATAACACTATGAATGTCCTGGGTGTGAGCTGGGCCAGAGCTGGT
>NW_010306090.1:0-3773 GCF_000700745.2 Antrostomus carolinensis
GTATCAGTTTATCATTCCATCTGCATGCATGATGAGAGAAATACATTTGCCTTTCTGAAGCATCATTTTCATGGACAAAGTTAATAATAATTATTTAATTTGCTTTAACAGTAATTTAAATAAAACACCTCCAAGAAAATGAAGAATTAGAGAGGCTTGTGATGAAACCAAATCAATTTCTTGCTGTTTCAACGGTATGGCTTTACCAAATGAGAGGTAGTTAGCAATATTGCTTTATTTTGTCCATACTGTTAGTTTGGGGAGAACGTTACTTTCTTTAACTGGACTAAAATTATTAGAGTAACCATAAAATACTTGAATTATAAGATTTGGTCTCAGGATCTACACCCACCTGGTTGGGAAGGTAGATATAGACACAGATCTATATAGATACAGATATAGATTATCTATCTGTCTAGATCTATATCTATCTATCTAGACATCTATCTACAGACAAACTTCTGCAGATATATGTCTAGGTGGATATCTATAGATCTAGATAGATATCCATAGAGATCTAGATACCTTTATCTACTTAGATATATAGATTTATGGAGGTGCAGGTGGTGTCAGAAAGCTCTTTAGGTACCAGTGCTTTTTAGGAGTGTGGCAGGGAACAGATCTCCCAGTTCACTTTGAATCTGGATTCAGGGCTATGCCTGTGCTCATTTGGGCAAGAGGAGGACCAGGATGGCCATCAATAGCTTCACCTGGAAAAGGAAATAATTCATGATGACAAATGGATTGAATTTGCTGTTTTCTGATCCCTTGCTCTTGGGATAACATCAGTGGCTGTACTTACTGCCTTTCAGCAGGGAAGTTAAGCCAGGTGAAAACCAGGTCCCTTTCTTTGGAAGTCCAGCTTGGGAACAAGAATCTTTGATGGTGATTCAGGCCATCAATGAATGCGATATAAGCTAACCAGTCAATCAGCCTTAGAAAGCTAACAAGTTCCAGCAGTGTTTTAAGCATGGTGGTAAGCTGGTTTCACCCACAGCTAAGACCATGTGGTCCTGCACTCACTTCCTCTCCACCCCTTGAGATGGGAAGAAAAATACAACAAAGGGGTTGGAATAAGGACAGGGAGGGTTCACTCACCAGTTATGGTCACAGGCAAAACAGACTCAATTTGGGGAAGAAAAAAAACCAAAAAACAATTTAATTTGTTACTGATCAATCAGAGTAGGATAGTGAGACATAGCAACCACATCTTACAACACCTTCCCCCCACCCCTCCCTTCTTTCTGAGCTCAAGTTACTTTGCTCCCCGTTTCTCTACTTTCTCCCCCCAGCAGCACAGGGGACAGGGAATGGGGGTTGCAGTCCATTCACTTCTGCTGCTCTTCCCAGCATGAAAGTCCAGGAACAAAGTGTTCCAACAAGGGCTTCCCATGGAGTCATGGACCTCTTTGGGCACAGCTCCTGGCTCTGTCATGGGATGTCCATGGGCTGCAGGTGGGTCTCCAGTCCAGACACCTCCTCCCCTCACTCTGGGGGGTTCCTCCAGGGCTCTGGTGTTGAGCATCTCTGGGGGGGTTCTTCTTGCTTATTAGGAGTTCTCCAAGTCACAACTGCTCTCTTTCTGCTCCACTGTGAATTCCTCCATGGCCTACACGTGGGTATCTGCTCTGCTGTTGAACTTCCATGGGCTGAAGAGGACCAAATTTACCTTCTCTTATTCCATCCGTATTGAATTGGGTGTCTGAGGTTCTCTGTTCTCTCCCTGCTCCTCCTTCCTCATGGTAATGATGCTCTCTTCTTTGTTTAGGTCAATGGCCTCTCCTCCAGGTCCTCTCCTCCTTCTTCTTTTCAAAACCAGTTCTTCCCTCATAAATATGGATTCAAAGATGTGTTTCTCTAGTGCTCATTGGCTCAGCCTGGGCTGGAGGCAGATCCGCCTTGGAGCCAGGGGAGCTTCACAAAGCTTTTCCCAGGGGCCATCACTGTAGCCCCTTCCCCCGCTACCAAAAACAGCCCCAACACACAAACCCAACACAGGTGGGTTTAATGAAAATGGCTCAAAGCTGAAGGGAAGAGGGAAGATCAGGAGTCTATGCTCCAGCTCAAAGATTATCTCAGCCCCTGACAGAGAACTTTTTGTGGTAGTCTCTCTCACTTTCTCCTTTCCCTCTCAACAGCCTATCCCAACAGTTAGCATGAACCCTGTGGGACTACAGACAATTTTTGCTGGGTTCTGGATAAAAGTTCATAACCGTAATATGCCAGTCTAATTATGATACAAGAATCTCTTCAGGGACTGCTGAATAGCAGCTCAGGATTGTGCAGCATCAGGTTATTAAACCTGAACAAACAAACCCAACTGATTAAGTCAGACTGCAGAAATTAGATGCTTTTCCATTCTTCACGCATGCACATGACACCAGCATCAGCACTAATTGGAGATGTGCATGCAGATGTGATTGCATAAGTGACTGCTTGCTCTATGGCTCTGTTATTTACAGTCCTGGAAAATGGAAATCTTTTACTGACAATGGAAAACTTTTACTGACAGGGTATAGTTTTCATTCTCCTTAAACCAAAAGCGTCAAAGCAGTAAATTATTTATTTAGTATGGTTTTGTCAGAGAAATGGCAGCTCCAGTACACTGAAGGGGCAAACTTTTCAGAGTAAAAACAGAATAATGTTTAAAGAGTTATTGGTGCAAAACAACCCTAAAGCAGATCTAAAATATTATACACAGCTGACTTAGCAAATGTACACACAGACACAATTTATAATGAGGTCTGTTGTTTACTGCACATTTCCCAGTCATACTCTATCTCCTCTTTCCCCTCTTCTCTTCTCTTCTCTTCTCTTCTCTTCTCTTCTCTTCTCTTCTCTTCTCTTCTCTTCTCTTCTCTTCTCTTCTCTTCTCTTCTCTTCTCTTCTCTTCTCTTCTCTTCTCTTCTCTTCTCTTCTCTTCTCTTCTCTTCTCTTCTCTTCTCTTCTCTTCTCTTCTCTCCTCTCCTCTCCTCTCCTCTCCTCTCCTCTCCTCTCCTCTCCTCTCCTCTCCTCCATCCTCTCTTCTTTCTCTGTATAGAAAAATATCTAATCAACATAATCTTAATGCTGGCTTTGTAGCTGAAACCCTCAAGCTTGAGACAGCAGCTTCCCTGTCTGTCCTGAACACAGTTGGATCTTGTCACTATAGTGCTGCAGTGCTTCTTTCTTCCTGCTCTTGTCCTGCAGTCTTGTGAGGGATAATGCTAAATGCATAGGGAGCTTGTGATGGGGATGCAGATGGTTCTTTAAGCCTGCTCTCTTCCAAGTCTAAATGGCTCCAGTCCATAAATAGACTCTGTGAAATAGATACTGCCTTTCCTTGAGCATTGTCATGTTGTAAGACAAGTCTACCAGGCTGCAGCAAGGGCGGTCAGGGCCAGTGGGGTGAGAGTTGAGGGGAAGCGATGCTGGCAGGGCCCCCTGGCAGGGCATAGCCCCACCATACCCAAGCAAGGTGACCATGAGCAGACACACACCAGCCAGCCCACCAGAGGCTGAGGAATATCCTCCTGGGCCTGACTATGCCCTGCAAGGAGGCTGCAAAAATCCACGTGTTTTAATTTTAATTAAGCATGGTGTGCTCGGAAAGCCTGTTGGGTGAGATCCCAAACCCTCAGCAACAGGTAACGATCCAGAGGAGGCCACAAAATTGGTGAAGGGTTTAGAGGGGAAGCTGAGTGAGGAGGGGCTGAAGTCGCTTGGTTGGTTCAGCCTGGAGAAGAGGTGACTGAGAGGAGATCTCCTGGGGGTCTAGAACTTCCTCCCAAGGG
>NW_010306090.1:3842-6381 GCF_000700745.2 Antrostomus carolinensis
GGGGAGGGTGAGGTTGGCCATGAGGAAAAGGTTCTTGAGGCAGAGGGTGGTGGAGCACTGGAACAGGCTCCCCAGGGAGGTGCTCATGGCACCAAGCCTGACAAGATTCCAGCAGCATTTGGCCAACATGTGCCCTCAGGGACATGGTGTGAATGTTGGGATTGTCCTGTGCAGGGACAGGAGTTGGACTGGATGATTCTTGTGGGTCCCTTCCAACTCACAACATTCTATGACACTACCATCCTGCAACTGCACACCCTCCAAGAAAAAACCCTGGACTTTGGATCTTGATGGGTTTGCTTGAAGAGATGGTTTAGTAGTGGACAGGTACAGTTGGACTTGATGATCTCAGATGTCTTTTCCAACCAACCAGGCGATTCTATGATTCTATATTTTTATATAGGACATGGGCAAAAATGTCCTGGTGGAGAACATTTTGTTATAAAGTACCGTGAAAGACTAAAAAGTGTAGACTTCTTTCCAAGTATCAATGTTATTCTACCTCTTTCAAATGCAAACAGTACATGCTGTGATTGTTGTGGGGTTATATGGAGGGCTTCTTTTAGGGCTGATATGAAACTACATCAGGCAAAGGTAGAAAACCACTTAATTCTGAGTTGCATCTTCCACCTGAGTAATGGTTGACCTATGACCTCTCAAGGCAGAACGTTGCTTTTAATGTCTGGTGCTCTATGGCTGAGTGATATCCCCAGGTTATCTTAACGATTCCCAGTTAAATTAATGAAATATTGATAACCATGACTTTGGGCCTGAAAATATGGTGGAGAAACTTTAGCAAAGAAAGAAGTAGATTGCATGTGAATGTTGAAATTCATCATAATGTCACTGAATACCCAGGGAATGGAGTTCAAGCTGATTTATTACAACCTTGTTTTTCATTTTTCCTGGGCGCTGATCGGGCTTAGGCTAAAACAATCTCATTGTGATCTCCAGTCAAGCAGTGAGAGCTGAACTGATACTTCATAAGTCCATTTTTTTATAGGTTTTTGTACCGCTGCTAGGTAACACACAGCTTTTTGAGGCTAGCAGCTCTGTTAGTGAACATCTCATGGCATCCAGAGCTGCGAGATTGCAGCAGAAGCCACAACAGGGAGCTGTCTTGAGAATCTTAGCAGCAGGAAATGTGTGTCTGCTTTCAGAAGTCCTGAGGCAGATCCCCTCTGATGATGAACTGTATTTAGAAATGTGAGATTCTCAATAACAGTAAACGAGGACCTTCCTTACCTGCAAATTACCAAAAAGTCACAAAATTGGAAACAAACCGCAGACACGCAGAACTTGTTCTTTTTGGTCAGCTATGCTGGGATGTTCTGAAGTAGATGTCGAATGTGGGGGAAGAGATCCATCCTTCAGGCTAGGATCCACGTTGTAACCTTGTGCCCTCCCCTTCTCCATCCTTGTTCAAGTCATTGGCTCTAGAGTTGACGTGAGTGAAGAGGTCAGTAAAGGAGGCTGAAGTTAATGTACCAACTTATGAACTTCAGCAGCTGAGGAGCCAACCCGTGATGCTTCCAACACCCCTACCAAGGCAGAAAAGTAGATAAAAAGCTGTAATCACTTAAATTGTTGCTGGTTTTTATGTTATAACTTGCCTGCAAAAATTTCATGGCATATACTCTTCCATCCCTTGCTGCCTGCATGGCTACAGGGTGTTTGGGGTGCTGCTGCCAGGGTGTGATGCCAAGGCTGAAGGTTGTTCCTGGAGTAAGAGGCTGAAGTCCATGTGGCAGTGCAACAGGAGAGGACATGGGACATAGCTGATCTAGAGGAGTGTTCAGGACACAGCACTTTGGTTTTCTGCTTCATTGGCCTGTGTATGTGTCCTGGTTTTCAACAGGGACAGAGCTGGGTTTGTTTTTAGCAGCTAGAACAGTGCTGGGGTTTGGTTTCAGCTGGGATTTGGTATGAGAATGTTGATAACATACCAGTGTTTTCAGTTGTCCCTGGAAGTCAAAGGACTTTGTGTTTTGCTGGTCTGCAGGTGCAAGGTGTGGAGGGGGCAAGGAATATTAAAATTAGTAACCCAAATTAACATTTGGCTCTGCCAATGAGATGTTCCAGATGATATAACATCATGGTCAGTATATTAATGAGGGTCTTTCTCTTGTTGGGGCTCTAACTTGGGCTCTTGCTCTTCTAGGATTGTGGTTATGGTTTTTGGGATTGTTGTTCCTCTGGGACTGTTATCCAAGAACAGGCTGGGCTTGGTCTACGTGTGGTTAACAATTGCACTGTGTATCCTCATTTGCTTATCTTATTATTACCATTATTATTATGTTAATGTCATTATTGGTTTAAGTTTTATTTTATTTAATTTATTAAATTGTTCTTATCTCAACCTGTGAGTTTCCTTACCCTTATCCTTACAATCCTCTCCCCTGTTCCTTGGATGGGAGGAGAGTGAGTGAGTGGCTGTATTTGGCTGCCAGCCAAGTGAAAACACCACACCAAAGCAAAGGCAGGTGATGGTACCTGCTGAGGTTCAACAGAGCAGGTGCAGAGTCCTTCACCTGGGGAG
>NW_010306091.1:0-1146 GCF_000700745.2 Antrostomus carolinensis
CAGGAGCAAGACAGAAATCAGGAGCAAGACATAACTCTACCCAAGGACTATACACCACAAAATTTTATGCTTGAAGATAAACAGATGCCAAAACAGGCTGTAATTTTCTATACCAGTATCCCAGCTGGCTGGCAACTGCATTAATGCCTCATCAGCTGCCTGTGTTTTATGGATCTGTGAGCTAAAGCTGGGGTGATCCCATCAATGTGCTACCAACCCAGGCAGCTCCCCATCATGGTGCTGCTGTCTTCTGCTCCTTGTGCTCCAGGAACAGCTGGACTGTGGAAAGCCAGAGAGCAAGAACTGTAAGACATGAACTACCTTGTCCAGGGATGCACAAAACTGATGCTCTCTGGGTTAGTCCCTCCCCTGCTTTCAAGTGCATAAAATGCTGGAAACAATTTTAAGATTGAAGGATTTTAAAGGAATCATAAAGAGACCTTCACACTTCAGGCTGGAGAGGAAAGTGGGCATTGTACCCACCCAACCGAGCGTGTGCCTGTCAAAATCAAGGGCAGTTCAATTTTCTCTCCACATGAAAACATCTCTCTGGACACAGATTGATTACTTCAAACAACATTTCATTGGGTTTTATTAAAACCAGAAAAAGAAAACCCAAATAACTTTTTCCAAAGTCCTTCTCTTTCCTCCCCATTTGTCTAATGACACTCAGGGTTTTCCTTTCTGGGCTGCATCCAGAGAACTGTGGCCAGCAGGTCAAGGGAGGTGACTGTCCCTCTCTGCTCTCGTAAGGCCCCACCTGGACTACTGTGTTCAGTTCTGGAGCCCCCATCACAAGAGAGCCCTGGAGCAGCTGGAACAAGTCCAGAGGAGGCCACCAGGATGATGCGAGGGCTGGAGCAGCTCTGCTGTGAGGACAGGCTGAGAGAGTTGGGGCTGTTCAGCCTGGAGAAGAGAAGGCTCCAGGGAGACCTTCTAGTGGCCTCCCAGTACCTGAAGGGGCTACAAGAAAGCTGGGGAAGGACTTTTCATAAGGGCAACTAATGACAAAACAAGGGGTGATGGCTTGAAAGTGGCAGATGGGAGATGGAGATGTGAGGAAGAAATTGTTTGGTGTGAGGGTGGGGAGACAGTGTCCCAGGTTGGCCAGAGAAGCTGTGGCTGCCCCCCCCTGGGAGGGTTCTC
>NW_010306091.1:1198-7502 GCF_000700745.2 Antrostomus carolinensis
TGCTGGCAGGGGGGTTGGGACTGGATGAGCTTTAAGGTCCCTCCCAACCCAAACCATTCTATGATTCTGCTCTAACTTCTTCACCACACCCATGGCCACATCTTTAAAAATTTTCCCAACTTTGGGTTAAATATAAGCAGCAGAAATGCAGCAAAGCACAAGCAACCACAGATCAGGGTCAAAACAGACCTGGTAATGGCAACGCTCATTCTCTATGAGTCCCTCAACAACAAATACATGTGTCAGCACTTCCCTGGAGTCAGCAACATGAGGGGTAGGACATTTACATCTCCCTTTAACACTATCCTGCCGGGGTGGTAAGCTGAGAAGCTTCTCTCCCCACTCTGATATCATCAGATCGAGTAAGAGATACTCCTTCTCCCTCTAAACCCCCCGTGCTGCTGTGTGAGCTGGTTTCTTTACACACCTACCAGGCAAAAACCAAGAAGCAGAAAGCAAGGAATACAGTCCTGAGCAATAAAGCTCTGAAAGACCTTCCCATAAATCCAAGATGTGTGGAAAAAAAACCCAAACCAACCCCTAAGCACTACTTAAAAATATGTCCCTGCTGGCAATCCCAAAAAATAAGGTTGTTGAGGGCTTAATTGCATTTCTTAATCAACTCATACCTGTGCTTCTCTGAATAAACCCTGTGGAAATGGCAACAGGAACTCAGGCTGTGGGGAAAAGAGCAGCAGCAGGGGCCAGAGAAACAACCACCCTCGGAGCCTTGGGCTTGTTGACAAAGTGTGGATTTAGGGAAGAGCTGAGAAATAAAGGGGAGTGCTGGCAGGCAGGGGGGGTGTCTGATCAGACTGGGGAGGCAGGAAGGAGGAGCGGGGAGAGAAAGCGTTCAAGAACCAAATGGAGATATAAGCTGATTGCCAGAATGAAGCAAAGGCTGAGTCACTCCACGTTAAGGGCTTAGGGATAAAAGGGGAGACTATTTGGCACGCTATTTCTCAAGGAGAGGCTGTCTCCAGTGATGGAACATGCTGCAGAGATGGTGCTGGGGGGGGTTGGTTGGCCCCATCATGCTGGTTGCCCCAAGCACGGCAGGTCCGTACCTGCTGCCATCCCTATCCAGGGCACCTCTCCCACGCTGGAACCTGGAATGGGATGGGAGGGAGACTGAGGGATGACAGAGAAGCACAAGCCAAGCTGTGCTGTCCAAGGAGGGAGCTAAACACGGCTGCTGTGACCAGGCTGTTGGTTGCACTGTGACCAGGCTGCTGGTTCCAGTAGTTCCCACCACGGTGATTGATCCTGCCACCATGGAAAGCACTGGGAATAGAGCCCCAGCACATCATTTCCTGGACCAAGCCCTTCTACTTGGGCTTTTCCACCCAGGTAAGCAGGTTTGTACATGTATGATTAACACTTCTGTGCAAGTCTTGTCCCAGAAAAGGGTGTTTTGGTTACAATTCCACTTTATCTTTCCTCCCTCCTCAGCTCTCTCCCTGTTCTCTTGCCAAGCTGAAGCTGTAACACACCTCAGGGGTTAATACCGAGGAGAGCTGGGATCACTCCAAGCTGCTAAATGCACAGCTCTCCTAACACCATCCTAAAACACAGGGCTGTGCAGAAAGGCAGCTATTCCATGGGGGAAAACTGAGGACATCCAGGGAGGGTAACAACCACCCTGCACCTTGCTGAGAAGAGCCAGGTATTCCCAGGCTGATGGGAATAAACCACAGACCCTGCACAGTCCCACCTCCTCACCTACACTGTACCCAGGCTTTGTCCACCCCAGGCTACCCCTGCGTGTACAACATCAAAATATTTAGAAGATCAAGGTCCCAATTATAATTTCAATTTCAAGGCTGAAACATCTGTTGGCTCCTGTAGCAGGAAAAGAAAGAAAGAAAAAAAAATGCCATCATCAGTGAGGCGTTTGCTCTGAGTTCATTCTTGTGTGGGATTTTTCTGGGTTTATGAAATTTCCTGTTGACAGATTCAATTTTCCCCTTAGAAAAAGCACTTTCAGACAAGAATTACTCTGCCTCAGTACGATTGAGCTGCGGGAGTGGCTGAGAAGGTTTCACCCGTGCCAACAGCTATTTCCATGCCATTACTGCTACCACACAACAAAAAACAACACTTAGGGATGCTCATGGGGCTCATCCTCCTCCTGCTTCCCGAGGAAGCCCCACTGCCTGATGTCTAGACATCCTACAAACGTGTGAACACAGCTCAGAGGAACACAGAGCCAGCTCACCACGTATTTATTAAGGTTCTGGGAGCAGCAGAGTCACAGTTGATAGAGGTGCTGGATCCATCACAGCTGTCTCAACATCAACCTCCTTTCCAGGCCAGGCTTTGTAAGGTCGTGTTGGGGACTTGGCTGTCACATCTACAATACCAGCTACCTCCAAGTGTGTTTAGTGTCAGTGCTGCCTCTGCCAACACCACAGGTACACGTGGGCACCGATTTGCAAACAGGTTCTTGCAGCAGCTGTGTGCCAGGGCAGCATCTGAAAGAGTTGGGGCTGTTCAGCCTGGAGAAGAGAAGGCTCCAGGGAGATCTTATAGCGACCTCCCAGTACCTGAAGGGGCTACAAGAAAGCTGGGGAAGGACTTTTCATAAGGGCAGTTAATGACAAAACAAGGGGAAATGGGTTTAAGCTGAAAGAGGGGAGGTTTAGATGAGATATTAGGAAGAAGTTCTTCACTGTGAGGGTGGTCAGACACTGGAACAGGTTGCCCAAGGAAGCTGTGGCTGCTCCTCCCTGGAAGTGTTCTCGGCCAGGCTGGATGAGGCTTTGAGCAACCTGGTGTAGTGGAAGGTGTCCCTGCTGCTGGCAGGGGGGTTGGAACTGGATGAGCTTTAAGGTCCCTTCCATCCCAAACCATTCCATGATTCTATCTTCCATGGCTGAGAGGTGATGCTCAGAGCAGAGGGACAAGAAGGCAATGACAAAAACAGCACAGGACAGTCTCTAAACCAAGACCCCTGCCATGGGACTTGATCCCACGTCTCAGCCCAGTGCTGCCCAGCTCTTGGCCACGGTGCTGTTGAGCCCAATGGCAGCACTCCACAGCTTTGGGACACAATTGTCACTTTTGGGTGCTTTTTCTGCTTAAAGTGTCTGAAATAACAAAGAGATGTCACTGCTACCCACCCGCAGGAGGGTGAGGTGAGCTGAGGTCTGACCCCAGGGACATTTTGGGGTAAGTCTGAGACAACGCTGCAGATTTCCCAAGGCAGAAGGAAACCTTGAATCCTCAAGGAACTGGGGGGATCAGTGGCTCAACATCACATATTCCAGTCACCACAGGGAACTAAACACACACCCGGAGGTTAACATGGATGTGCTGCTAGCTGGAACCCAGAGCAAACCCAGCAAGGTCAGAGCAAACCCAGCAAGGTCAGAGCAAACAGAGAGAGACGTGGGGAGCTGTATCACTTCCCACTGAAAATGTCATTACAATCTAATAGGAAGAAATCCTTCCTTATGTCTCCTGCATCTCTTATCCTTCATGCTCAAGCAGTCACCATTAGTATCTCAAACATTCAAGCCACGAAATGTTATCACTGATATATTTTTTCTTTTCTTTTAGAAAAAAAAAATAATAATTATAGCTACTTTTGCCTACAAAACTGCCTGAAGGCAAGGAGACATTCACATTCTCTTCTTTATGTGTGTGTATATATATATATATATATATTTCTTCTGCTTCACCAAAAGCTTAAAGGACTAAGCAGCTCCCCTGGCAATAAGCACATTAGAGCAACGATTCAGCTGATGAAATGGCATTTCTCAGAGAATTAGCAGCCCGACATTTGCAGAGCATTTTGCACAGTTCATCTTCCTCCCAGCTCAGCAGCACCTACGAGGTTGGGTTTTTTTTGCTGGCTGATGGTTTCCAAAGTGGTTTTAATAAAATAAGCTGTTGATCCCAGAAGTACCTGAATATTCACAGCATAAATGGTTCTTTGCTGTTGTGAAAAATCTAGAAGACTCAAACCTGGAGAGATCACAAAAATCAAAGTGTTCTGAAGCACGAGGAGGTCCCATCCTTCCAGCAAGAAGGCTACATCCTCTGTTGGGGATGGTGCTGGGGGACTGTGACCTTCTCCTGTGCTTGTCCTGGAGACATGTGGCTCCAAGAACCTTTCACCAGAGCTTTGCACTAGTGCAAGCCCTTCATTTCACACTTCCTACTGACCATCATCACTGGCTACTTTGTCTACAGGGAAGATGGGCACAGGGCTCTGCTGGAACACTGGATCCACTGATGAGGACTACAGGGAAGGCTGCTCTCACTGCAGGAGACTAATAATAGAGACTAATAATAAAAGAGGGGAGGTTTAGATTAGATATTAGGAAGAAGTTCTTCACAGGTTGGCCAGAGAAGCTGTGGCTGCTCCTCCCTGGAAGTGTTGAAGGCCAGGCTGGATGAGGCTTTGAGCAACCTGGTCTAGTGGAAGGTGTCCCTGCTGCTGGCAGGGGGGTTGGGACTGGATGAGCTTTAAGGTCCCTTCCAACCCAAACCATTCTATGATTCTAGGATTCTATGAATAGCAAAATTTGGGAAATATGGTCACCTCTTCAACCTGCCACAGACAACACAGACAAGGAAAGTGTAAAGATCTGCAATAATTTGCACAACCACAAGCACACACGTGTGAGCACCTCCATCACCCCTCCCTTCCCTTTAATTCTTCCACCCCTTTTTGTGCCTTCTCATGGGACATCATTTGTGTTAGGTCAGGGCTACACTGAATAACTGCCCCAGATCTCAGCACTCACCTCCTGCTCATCCACACAGAACAGCCTTTAGAGAGCAACAAATTATCTGGAAATCACATTTACCCACATCTTCTTCTTCTTCATGTGACCATATTTTGACCCAAGTTTGGTGCAAGCTGGATTTTGGCCCAGAACTGTTGACTGGAACATGATGGTGAAAGCAAAGCCAGTGGACAGCTGATAGTCCACCAGTAACTTCCCAAAGCCCCATAATGGGGTAGTTGCTGACAACTTCTTCTGCAGTTGGCAGCAAAGGAATCCCAGTGTCCATGCAAAAATATAACGGAAAGTCAAGGGTGAGGAATACGCCAGCCCTAGGCCAGCAACCCTGGCTGCCTTCTGCACTGAACCTGTGCTACAGCAAAGCCATCCAAGGAGGTCAGGCTGACCCATCAGCTGAAAGCCCAACCACCCTGGCTGGACACCAGTCCAGCACATCTGCTCCACATCTCCATCCCACTGTCCGAGTGTCCATTTGTCCTGCTTTCACTAGGATAGAGTTAATTTTCCTCTTAGTAATTAGAATAGCTGTGTTTTAATTTCAGTTCAGACTTGTTATGAGAAGAATGTTGATAAAAGTATTAATGTTATGAGTTGCTGCTGGACCTCAGGGCCAAAGAGTGTTGGGCTGGTTCACAGCTGCAATTAGGACTGGGAGGGAGAAGCACAGTGAAGAGCAAACCCCAAACTGGCATCTGGATGTGCCAGTGAGATATTCCAGATCATATCCTGTCATGTCAGTGTATTAACCAGGGCTGAGAGGAAGACAGGGGGATTCTCTGGGGGATCACTTGGGCTCTCGCTCTTCTGGGGTTTGGGTTTTGGGACTGTCTCTGCTCCAGGATCATTATCTGGGGACAGGCTGGGCATCGGTCAGTGGGTGGTGAGCAACTGCACTGTGCATCACTCATTTATATATTCTGTTATCACTGTTGTTATCATTATCATTTTATTTTAATTAGTAAACAATTTTTATCTCAACCCATGAGTCTCCTTGCCCTTTTCCTTCCAATTCTCTCCCCTACTCCCTGGGTGAGGGGGGGACAGTGAGAGATCAGGCTGTGTTTGGCTGCAAGCAAACAGTGTGAATCCACCCAAAGCACCACACACAGCGCTGCAGGACGGCACACAGCCATGCACCAGATCCCTCCTGTGCCAGACAGATCGGTTACACCATCACACACCCGCCAAGAGCAGCTGGTTTCCATTTCAAACCTTTCGATAATGAATGCTTCTGCCTCCAGATAAGCAAACTTGTTAAACTAGGCTCCAAACCTCATCCTTCCAGGCATACAGAACAGATGTGTTAAGAGGAAAAAGTAGCCAAGACAGGGATATCTCTATTGCCTGAGGAATGTAGGATATCTCCACCAACCTTGAATTTAACCTTGCAAAAGCTGGAAATAACCACCTGAACTACAGCAGCACTGCAGGTCTAGTGACCTACAGCACCACACGGACCAACTCGCATCGCTTCAGCCTCCTGCTGTAGGGCTGAAGTCTGATCTCTGCTGTACTTGCCCACACAGTGCTGTTGGAAAGCTTTTGCA
>NW_010306092.1:0-18344 GCF_000700745.2 Antrostomus carolinensis
TATATATATATATATATATATATATGGATGGGTTAGAAGAGTGAACTTGGGTCTGTAAGGAGAGGCAATAGGGCTGCCTGGCCCTAGCCCCTCGCTCTGTGCCTACGGACAAACATGCAAAGGGTTCAAGTCGCCATGGGCAGGGCACGGCATGGCCTGGCAGGCAAAGGGCATGTGCCAGCTGATGGCCCATACAAAAGAGTTGTCATCTCGTGATGTGCTTTCTGAATTTGAAACATTTTAGCTGTTCCTTTTTGCTTTTCTGAATATAAAAGGTCATTGTCCATATTCACTTTCTTAATTTCTCTTTGAGAGGGGTATCTGATGGATAAGAAAGACGCTACTGAGCCTCTATCTTTGTGAAGAATGGGTATGGCCAGGGAAAGAAAGATATGCACAGTGTCTCTGTTTTCATGTTTGGAAAAAAAAAAACCCAAAAGGTTCTTTCTTGCTCTATATCACAAGACAAAGGGGGAAATTTTAGGTAAATGTACTTAGGGATAGAGAGAGCAGGCTGCAGGAAAAAAAAATAATTTAAAACACAAGAGCCATGTGCTTTGAGGAAATACTTTAAAAATAGTAAAGGGCATCAAGTAACTTATCCTTTTGGAACTGTTCATTACGTCTAAAAAATGTTAAAGGGGTGGTCAGACCTATAGAATGGCGATATTTTATCTGGCCATTTGTGAAAGCAGCTCACAATGAGCAAGGGGCATTGGGCAAGCTGGACAGAGGCACAGATGAGGAAGATTTTTTTTTTATTTTTTTTTCTTTAATGAAAAAAATCTTAACTAGGGTAGAAGAGCAGCTGGCTGGTATATTGCTCCTCTACAAACTTCAGATTTCAGCTGCTGTGCTTTATAATACTGACTTGAAAAGCCCATGGTATGTCTCAGTTGTGTTCAGATAATTCCTGTAGTAGGATTGCTTCGTCCTATGTAACAGGAGCATGGATGACCACATATGCGTGTCAGCCTGCTCCTGCCAAAGGGCTTCGTGGAAAAAGAGCACCTTTGTAGGTTTACTGTTGCATTTTTGGTGTAACTCGGGTAAAGTGACTCAAAAAAAAGCCATCTGCAGAGAAAGCAGACTTCATTTGTTCAATTGCTGATGGAATTACTTGCTTTGAGTTGAATTGAGTCTTCACTGAAAAAGTTGCTGTCTGCGATCACATTTTCTTTTCCCTTTCTCTACAGCTGAGCATGGAGCCAGATCTTCTCCAGTTCATTGTGGAGCATTTCAGTGGGTAGTACAGCAATTGCTGACACAAGAAATTCTTTAACCAATAGATTGTCTCTATCTGATTTATCAGCTTCAGTTAAACGGGGCAGTTAACTCCATGGCAAATAAGACAGATTTCAAAATAGGCAGGACAAATTATTCCTGTTGGAGATTACTGTAAGCATTTTTACCTAAGCAAAAGTCCCAGAGCTGCAGAAAGCATTTGGGCGGAAAGTTTCCCTGGGGAGTCTGTGGCAGGCAGTAGCAAAGATCTCTTTGCAGGCACTGCTATCACAGACACAGTGAGATTGAGTGACGGGGAGAATCACATGAATTTCCTCTAAATAATATCCTGCATGGGTAGAATTTGACAACTGTTTTGTCCAAAAAAGAAAGCAACCAACCAATCAAAAAAACCCAAGCCAACAAACCAACTGAACTTTTCATATAATAGTGAAGGAGTTTTCCAACTTTTCAATTGCAAGTGATGAGAAGCCTGGTGGAATTCCCCAGGCAGCAGAGTTGGCCACTCCAGCAGGCTTCAGAGTGCTACCACCACCAAATCTCCTTCTCTCCTTTACTGTATCTTTCTTTTAATTCTTTCTAATAAATGACCCAGGAATCGCTTGAGTGGGTCTGCTTCAGCCTTAATTGCATGTGTGCAGTTTTTATGGTATAAGCCCCCAGGAGGTAACATCACATCAGTGATTCTGTTCATCATCTAAATTAACATATTCAGACGTATTCCTCCCCTCAGTTTACTCTAACAGAGATCTCAGATAATGCGATTATCAGTAATAAACTATATTATTACTTCCTCCATATGCCATTCAGTCAAATCAGGTCACGTAAATTTATTTGCATAAATGTTAACTATTCTCATCTCATTCCCGAATGTGCTTTTCAGTCCAGTTCTAAATTGAGCAAGTTCTTTCAGCTTTGCAGAGCTGATTGAGAGCTTTTCTGCCACACTTCTGACTGTGGGATCAATTTTCTGCCCAAATCCCCAAATGTCCATTAGGTCAATAGCTTTTCATGGCATGTTACAAGTACTACTCAACTACCGAGATGTTTCCATTATTCAGCGTTTATTTGAATTTTTTGGAAGTATTGCATCCAGTGCACTGAAAAGTCTACTTTGGTGGTTTTGGCATTTTTTTATCATGTCCCATCACTCTTTTGTGAAAATCAAGTTGACTATATTGTTCTAAATGATGTCTTCATACGTGTCTTCCCAAGCTGGAGGCATGATTGCTTTCCATTACTACTGAAATGTCTGAGAGTCAAGATATTGATTTATCTTATGTGGAATAAAATTTGCTCTTAGCCCTGTTTGGAATATGACAGGTATCTGTCACCAGCAACCAGGCTTAGGAGTGTTTAAACTGAAACACATTTTTTATTTGCAGCTACTACTATTCAGTTGTTCCCTTGTGATCTGAACTGGAAATGCTATTGTTAAATCTTCATTAAAGGCAGACAGCTGAATTGTTTGGGGGGAGTTAAATGCTCGGTTTGAATATTGTGGTTTGGTTTCATTTGCCCTTCCATTAAAACAGCGTTCAGCATTAAATTTGCATTAAAAATACAGAGGTCAGTAGCTGAGTGTGGATTGTGAGTACTGTAATCAGTCGGAATAGCCAGTGATATGTGAGAAGATGAGGTGGTGCAGAGCAGCAGCAGCAGTTTTGACCAAGAGGTCCATGGTTGGCAGCTGTGGTGGGAGCCCATGGAGAGGCCAGGAGCAGTCAGGGACCTGCTGCTGGCTGCCTGTGACTCCCAACCAAGGACTTGCACAGCTCCGTTGGCAGGTCACTGGTGTTGTCTGTGGAGACTCGCTCCTGCTTGCTGCTCCCTCAGATCTCTCAAATCCCACCAATTTGGCCAAAACCAGGAACAGTGAAGACGATAGCTTAAAATTAAGGCAGGAAAGCTCCATAATGTCTATGTCAGTGCATGTAAAGAAGGAAATTCTAAGTACTGGCATTAGGGTGAACAGTAGCAAAGCTGGGAGTGACACAACCAAATAGTCCTTGTACCTTCAGAATAGAGATAGAAGAGGCAAAACTATTAGCCTAAGAAATTTTTTTTTGTTCCTAGCTCCTTTTGTTATATTTGTGTGTATAGAGGAAGTGATTTCTTCTCCAAAGTTGTTCTCCGAGCTGCTGCCAGGTCCCAGTACTGCAGCTGATGTGGCAGTAAATGGGTTGTCCAGCCTGAGGGATTCTGTAGGAAAGAAGCCTCATCCCATCTACCTACTTGCAGACTGTCTCTGCAGTACCTGGACTAGAAGCTAAAGTGGAACAGAAACAAAACAGTGGGCTGCTGGCCATTGAAGATAGCTAGAGAGAAATGTGCGTGGCAATAAAGACTGTGAGGAACCACACACCAAAGAAAAGAGAAGGTAGGAGCGGTTGTACTAGTCAGATTTTACTCTGAGTTTTGGACAACTGAATAGCAATACTTGTGGGGTTAATACGAGATTTCAAAATATAGTTTGTTTCAAAAGCTAAGCAAGAAGGGTTGGAACAAAATTAACACTTCATATTGAGTGTGGCTCTGCCTTGTCCCTGAAGTCACATCTTAATTTCCTGTAATGGAGTGATTTTTCCTACAGTCATATTCATCTGAACAAAATACCAGTTTTTAAGCCTCTATCTTATTGCAATAATGTACTGGAAATGATAATGCTCTTTATAACAAAAAGAAAAAAAAAAGCTAAAAGGTTTGAATGTCCATGAAGAATTACTTCTAACGTTGTTTATTTGTAATCAGCTATTACTGTGCTTCTCAAGTGACACTGGTTTTCCCTTAGGATGCTCTGACCTCTTCAAGGATAGTCTTATGCAGACTGAGAAAAAAAATTAAACAGAGTATCTTTTGTAACAACATGTCAAAATGGAAACCAGCACTGAATATTCAATGCTGCCAGCTCAGTAGGCAAATTCATTTAAATGACATAGTAATGATGCTGCAGGAAAGAAAAACTGTGGGGATGGGGGCAGTCTTGCAAGGATAAAATTTATAGCCAAGTATATTGTTATCTTTTTCTTTCAAAAAAAAAAAGATAGTGTGCTTCATTTTATAAATATTTTCCCTTTGTAGATGTTTATTTTATGTGCTGGGGAGATAAATGAGAGGGGAAGTAGTACAGTTTATTAAGAGAGAGTTTAATAAACTGTGCAACAGTATAGTTTATTGAGAGATAGGAATTTATATATGATAGTGTAGTAAATGTCATCAACGCAGTGCTTGATCAACGTATCATTTCTAACATAGAAAGTAGTCTGGGTGGCCAGCAGCTCTCTCCACACGGTTATCTTTGGGCAGATTCCCCAGGCTGGCTGCACTTCCCAGGGTAGAAAAGACAGTAAACAAAACACAAACAACCAAACAAACTAGATTTTTAGAATTCATCAAAGCTAGTAGATATGTGCTTGGTTTAAAAAGTGAATTTTGGAAAGCAGAATATAGTAATAATGATGCTATATCAGGTATCTCATTACTGCAAACAGGTCTTTACCTTTGTTTCTGGTTAGCAGTTCCTGAGAGGGTTAAGCTATAAATGGGAAATAAAATATGCCAGCCATCAGGTCCCCCTCACCACTCCTGTGAATACTCACTTGTAGCTCTGTCACTCCTGGTCCCAGTGCTGTTACCAAATTATGGTGTGAATGAAATTGCTCAAAAGGTTTCAGTATGTTCAAATCTAAATGGCCTGTAAAAATTGTTTTATATTGCTGCATGAATTGTCTGTCTCAGTATGTTGTTAGCTACATGAAAGGGCTTCACTTTATTTAAACATTTAAATCCAAACCACCACCAGGTGATTGAGGTAAACAGTCTTGTTGTTTGAATATAGAAACATTTATCTGGAGTACTGCCTTTGACCCTTGTGCAATGTTTTTCAGAATTCTTTGCTGTAACATCTGATCTGTTCTTTCTGGACTTGTGTAAGACAGCTGTAGTTGTTGAAGGCCTTGGTAACTTGTAAAAAAATGTGGTATCAAAAAGATCTTCTGGTATTCTGTGACTTGTTTCAACAAGTGAATGACAGACACGCTTTAACGGTGTTGATCTGCTGGAGGGTAAGGAGGCTCTGCAGAGGGATCTGAACAGGCTGGATCGATGGGCCAGGACCAGCTGCATGAGTTTCAAGGCCATATGCCAGGTTCTGCACTTTGGCCTCAACAACCCCTGGCAGCGTGACAGGCTTGCAGCAGAGTGGCTGGAGAGCTGCTCATCAAAGAGGGACCTGGAGGTGTTGGTTGACAGCGGCTGAGCATGAGCCAGCAGAGTGTCCAGGTGGCCAAGAAGGCCAACAGCATCCTGGCCTGGATCAACAATAGTGTGGCCAGTGGGAGCAGGGCAGTGATCATCCCCCTGTACTAGGCACTGGTGAGGCCACACCTCGAGTGCTGGGTTCAGTTTTAGGCCCCTCATTACAAGAAGGACATGGAGGTGCTGGAGCGTGTCCAGAGAAGGGAACGGAGCTGGGGAAGGGTCTGGAGCACAAGTGTGCTGAGTTCACGGCTGAGGGAACTGGGGTTGTTGAGCCTGGAGAAGAGGAGGCTGAGGGGAGACCTTCTCACTCTCTCCAGCTCCCCAAAAGGAGGGTGTAGAGAGGTGGGGGTGGGTCTGTTCAACCAAGGAACAAGTGACAGGACAAGAGGAAATGGCCTCAAGTTGCGCCAAGGGCAGTTGAGATTGGATGTGCGGAAGAATTTCTTTCCTGAAAGGGTTCTGAGGCATTGGAAGGGGTTGCCCAGGGCAGTGGTGGAGTCCCCATCCCTGGAGGGATTGAAGAGTCGTGTAGACATAGTGCTGAGGGACATGGGTTAGTCAGGGACTTGTCAGTGTTGGGTTAATGGTTGGACTTGATGATCTGACAGGTCTTTTCCAACTGAGACAATTCTGGGATTCTGTAATGAAGGGATCTTTCTGCCAACACTGGTACGTGTGCAAGTAGTAAGCTCTGTATTTTTTCCTCTAAGTTCACAGATTCACAGAATGTTCATATAGTCCAGAGTCTAAATGGACCTTAAAAATATCTCTCATGACTTCTGTACGACAGGCTATTAAATTAACATCTACCTTGGTATTGCAGGGGTAATATTATAGTACAGTAGTAAGTATATAATCTGAAAAAAATACTTTAGGGGATAATACCTATATATTACATTGCATTTAATGGCATTATAGTTATGACATTACACTTATATTTGGTTAACCTTAGTGATAAATTCCAGTGTTTAGTTACCCTCTCTCTTTTTTGGTTCCTTAATGATAATGTTTTTAGTATTTGGAGATGGTTCTCATACTGTTCTCCTCTAACTCTACCTTCAGAACAGATATTTCCACCTACTGGCAGTTCTCATACGGAGGGATCAGATAAGTTCTTGTTCTTCTTTCCCATGGTTAGACTGACACAGATCTCAGTGCATTCTTGTGCAGTATTACTAATGCACTAACTTTTTTTTTTTTTTTCTTCACTGGATCCTTTCCTATTTATCAATTTCTTAACAAGCAGACATGGGAACTACAGTCACTCTTGCAGTTTGAGGCTAACCATTGCTGTGTTCAGAGTTAAACTGACATCCCTGTTTCTTCTGTCTTTTATCTTGATAACATGTCTAAGGATACCACAGTTTTGATTTACTGTTTGAGAGACAAGCTACTCTGCTTGTAATATGATTTGTGAATGTTTTTCAGAAGAAATGTACTCCAAGGAACATCTCATTTTGTAGCTACGGACCACATCTCCTGTTTTTTAGATACTTTCCATTTGTATGAAGCAGCTTTTGAATGTTTCAAGTCTGCTTCCTGTGAAAAACAGGCAAGCTTAAGAGTTGAAGTACCTAAGGTTTCCACACATTAGTTTGTGGCTGCTTAGAGAATTTACTCTTTAAAAACACTTCTTTAATTTATTAACAGTTCTTCATCACATGTGAGAAAGCAACAAAAATGTGTTACTGAATATGTGTGTGGCTTAATAAGCTGGATATTTAATAGGTTCAGATGTTTTACATTTGTAGATGAGCAGAGGTATATTTTTAAATAGGAAATATTTTCTTGTAAGGAAGTGGATTTAACACCATGTGAGCTGTTTTCTTTGCAAAATCTTGTTAATAATTTTGTTTTAAAATGTTGTTACAATGTCAGAGGGAATTCAAAATAATACCTAAAATTTCAGAGTAGACTGATAAGTTCATCTTCTTGTTTATAACTTTTGCTTGAGTTAGGCTTGAACAACTGGTAGGAATTTATTTTGCTTGGCCTCTTCAGACAACCATGCCCACATTGTTCCTCCACATTGGATCAGAACAGAAACCAAATACTGGTTGGACAATGACTCTTCTGCCACAATAAAAAGGTAAAATGGTGATTAACTGGGCAGAGCTGCCCAAACTAAAATTCAACTGTTAGCAGACTTAAATGTTTCTTAACTTGTCCTCTCCACTTTTTTGAGCTAGAAATTCAAAATGCCAGAAAAAACAATTTTGATAATGCATAAAATATCAGCAATTATCAAAGGGTTTGACTAGAAAACTTCATGATGAAGTGCAGTTGCAACTGCAGGTAACGTAGGTGGGCAAGCAGGGGATTGAGTCTCGTGCTATCTGCAGCACCTTGTGCAGCGCAGCTACACTTCCCTCTGAGAGGGAGAACTGATTTTGGAGCACTTTCTGCACTAATTAGTGAACTGCTGGATTTATTTGGACAAGAAAAATGCTGCTCATAGAAGATGTGTGGGACACAGGTGTCCTCTTCTGTACCCACTTACCACCTCAGCATCTCTCTTGGGTTGGAGATCTCTATCCTAATGTAGTTATAGGTGGATCCAGGTCTGAGAATAAAGTCAAGCCTAACCTTAAACTCTGCTCCCATGTTGCTTCAAATTTTCCCTTCGAAAGCTAGAGAAAATGGGGAAGGGAATTGTATAGATAATGACTCTAGCATGCAATGCTGGGTATTCACTTCCATCATCAATGACTGGGTGATAAGACCTGGAAGCAATTGAGTGATGAAGCCAAAGGTTTGAATTAGTTGCTCACATTGGTAGTGTTATTAGTTTTAAACCTCTGCAGGCACATCTATATGGGTAAGTTAAGCAGTGTGAGGGCCTTTTCTGTGGCCCTGAAGCCAACTGGCATGGTCTGACCATGGCTGTACAATTATGCTCCCTTGGCCTCCAAAGCCAGTACCTGCATCCAAGCCTGAGTAGTGGCACTTCCCAAGCTGTACCCAGCCATTGGGCGAGGACTAGCTGGCCAGGGCCAAAAATATCCTGGAGATGGTAGTAACCAGTTACCAGCACTGCCTATTGGTTTCCAGGGCTCAGGTCTGTGTTACGGCACTGTTTAATGCAGTAAAAAAATATTAAGCTTATGTGGGAAGGTTGAGAAGTGGGTGGTTCATACTGCCTTTCCTCCCTCTTGCTAGTGTCAGCGTGACTTGCCTTTCAGTAAGTTGCTTGGCAAATGAACACTGCTGATGCTTCATTAGCATTTATGATACTTATTTTCATCTTTATTGGATAACAGCCATTTACGAAGCAAGTTGACATCTTTCCTTTTTTTTCCCTATACAAACAAAGAACTTGTATGACAAAATAAAGGAGATGCAAATGATCTGTTGCTAAACTTGACAGGTTTTTTGATTTAATAGTGTTAGGCTCTATGTTCCTATTTTCAATTAGCTTTGAAATCAGCTTATGTACTCTGCTGTGTAGTATTTCTGTCAAAAGAAAGGAAGAGATTGCAGCATGTGTTCAGAAAAACACAGACTGAGAAATACCACTGAAAGAAATACTCAACTGTACAAATAATTTGCTCCTACAGTGTGTTGCTGGAATTGCTTGGTGTAAAGGTAAAAGCATGCTGTGTTTGAGAAGGCATCAGAAAATATCATTAGGTTTCTGAGATTATTTTTTTCTTCTATCAGAAGCTCTTATTTTGTCTTACATTATTTTTGTTTAAAAAAAGAAGTCAAAAAATGTAGATGCTTTTGTTCTCATGGTTCAGAACAAATATTGTGAGAACATGAAGAAAATAAGCGTGTAAAGGAGATTTCACTGAAAGTCCAATTTCCTCAGGCTTAAAGTATTAACCGATTTTAAGGGCTGACAAACCAACCTTTATTAGCAGACACCAACAATCAACTGTGCAAGATCGTAATTAGATTGGATGCAAACCAATAATCGTATAAGAGCCATAGCAGTTGCCAGTTAGTGTTGTGCAAGCTTGATGGCCTGTACGGATGTTTCCATGCTTAGGTTGGTTCTGCTTTCAAGAAGCATTAATTCTGTACCCACTGTCTCTTCTTTAGGTTTTCTGCAAAAAGTTGTATTAAACATGTTAGCTATTTGGACCTTAGGAGGAATACATGCTGTGTAGGTATCTTCTGTGGAGAGGTTATTCTCTGGCATGACATCTGCCACAAACACAGCTTGTTCTGTACGTATTTGTCCTTTGTCATTAATTTTATCTCCTCTTGTCCTCTGCCATAGGAACGCTACTTGTGAGACGGGCTCCCAAGCTGTGTCCTTTCGTTGCTGTAGCCAAGGCTTTTCCTCTGTAGAGGAGACTGTCTCCTCAACCCAGATCCCTCATTTCTCACAGCACCCCTAGGAACACTAACTGAGAGTTCCAGCCGTTTTACCTTGACTTGAAACAGACCAAGTGGTTTTGAAATTATTATGGGGAATCTGAGAGTGGGATTGACATTGATTTAATGAGGCTGATTTCCCTTTAAGATCTGGCCAAAAACAAAGCTGTGAGTTAGTATAAAGAACGTGATTTACAGAACAAAAAGGGGTTCTTTCCCTTTTTCCTATTTATCTTTTACTATACTTATTTATTTTATATGAAACATGGGTGTCTGAGGGGGGACCTGGGGAAGGGAGACACAGCAGTACGGGCTGGGAAAATACTGAGCAGGGACACTAGCTAAATTGTTCATTCCCCTCTACTCTGCCCTGGTGAGGCTGCATCTGGAGTACTGTGTCCAGTTCTGGGCTCCCCAGGGACAGGGAATTGCTGGAGGGAGTCCAGTGGAGGCTACAAAGATGATGGAAGGGCTGGAGCAACTCTTTTATGAGGAAGGACTGAGAGAGCTGGTCTGTTCAGCCTGGAGTAGAGCAGACTGAGAGGGGATCTGATCAATGTCTATAAATATCTAAAGGGCAGGTGTCAAGAGGATGGGGCCAGAGTCTTCTCAGTGGTGGCCAGCAATAGGACAAGGGGCAACGGGCACAAGCTGGAGCACAGAGGGTTCCACTTAAACATGAGGAATAACTTCTTTACTGTGAGGGTGCCAGAGCACTGGGACAGGCTGCCCAGAGAGATTGTGGAGTCTTCTTCCCTGGAGAGATTCCAAACTCCTCTGGACGCCATCCTGTGCAACCTGCTCAAGATGGACCTGCTTTGGCAGGGGGGTTGGACTGGATGATCTCCAGAGGTCTATTTGATAGTGTCTCAGACATTGTTGACAGCGATAAAATGTGGTTCATATTGAAACCATGACTGAAATAATGCTTATGGTGATTCACATGATTTTTTTTTTTTTTAAATGTGTGCAGTAACTGTGTAAATCTGTAGAAATACTTCTGGGCTATTAAAATACAGGGAAATTTGCAATAGGAGGAAAAAAGTGGAGTGTTGAGAGCTCTCCATTGAATAGCTCTGTTGCGATGAGAGCATCAAAGCATGGGGCTGGCTTCCTCCCCCCAGGCCTTTTGGCAACTGAGCATTTGTTGATGTTCTGCAGCCTGTTTTGCCTGAAAAGATGTGAAAATTTAGGTACCATCTCAGTGTGAAGTCCTGATATGTGACAGCCTTCTCCTCTGAGACTTCCGGGCTGTAAAAGTCAACCCAATATAGAATTACTCTCTTAATGTGTTTACACTGAAAAATATACACAAGCCTATCTTTTCATGCAGAAATTTCATTTTCATTGTCATACTCTGAACTCTGTCCTCTGAAAGGGATATTCTTTGCCACGTTTGCTAAGTGTGGGATGCCAATATAATTATTTTCCAGTAATACAATTAAGCTGTATGAGGCTATTTATTATGGATGTCCCTCCAGTCAAACACGACAAAGTTTAAAGAGAAGCTAGTTGTTTATACACTGGTAATAACACATACTATTAGCCCTTACCTGTGCAGGCTAAAGCAATGCATCATTTCTAGTTTTTATAAAGCACACTTGTATTTCTCTCTTACCCATGGATTTCAACTTTTTTCCCCCTGCATTGACCAACCAAACTGGGCAAAGTATTCAATGCTTTTTTTTTTTCACCCCCCTTTCACTTTGGTAGTAGAATTTTACATTTTGCACTGTAGAATTAGTGATTGAAATATGTTCTCCAATGCTGGGCACATGACAACTCTGAAAACTGCTTTTTATTTGAAAATGAAAAGTTAGAGTAATTTTTAATGTTACAGTAGAACCTTTAATTGGTGTATCCATGTACCTTCCACTCAGAAGCAGGAATCTTCAGTATTCAGTTCCAGGTATTTCTCCATTGTGCCTCTTAAGGGATAATGAAAAGACTTCATCTTAAAGAGTGTTTTTTGACATTCTTTGTTCTTTTAAATTAGGCAGATATGACTCAAGTGAAATGGAAGCAGCTGGGGATGAGACCAGGAGGTGTTTAAACCACTTCTCTACAGGTCTAAGTAGATCATCCAAAACCACTAACATTTGTTATTCTGCATTTTCACTCAATTTGCTTTCTGAGCTTTTTCTTTCTATGTTTTGTTTTGGTCCGTTTGCACGGGGCTGCCAGGGATGTGTGAGGGGAACTGTTACAATTGTCTTGGTACAGCAGTCGAGTGTGTGAGGATGTATTTTCCCTGTTGCATTTGTACAGCTGGTTGTGCAGGCAGGCACAAGAGGTTTGTGGTGGGCAGTAATTATTCTGTAGGTTTCTTGCAGTTAGAGCTATGGTTTCAAAGCTGCAGCTCCGTAGCTTCTCTCCTCCCAGCAAACATGCCTTTGAGTAACTTTATCATTAGGTAAAGGCAAATTTTGGGTAACTTGCTGCGAAGCAAGGTATTGAAAGTTAACAGTGCACAGTTTCTTCAAGGCTGTCAACAGCTTCACTTGCGTATTTGTTTAGTATTAAAGAACACTTGAATTTTCAATATCCACATAATGAGAAGTTCTCCTAAACTTTGCTGTAAGGTGACCGTTTTGGTTCTGATCATTAATATATCAGTGACATTTTCAGTAAAGGATTTCTTGTGCATATGAGGCTCTGGAGAGCTGTAGTTGAGAGCTGGCAAAGTGGAGACAGGCTCTGGAAGAGATGGTCAATTAGCTTTGCAATGACATGTTATCAGAGCAAAGTGAGGAGGCTAGAGAGATTCTTCCTTCTCTCACCTGAGAAGATGATTGCAGTTACCATAAGACTGCTTCAAAGACATGTAAAAAATAACATCAGAGAAATTAGTCGGTTGCTATAAGGGTTTTGCAATGGAACATAGCATATATCTGCGTAGGCACGTGTGGCAGTTATGTGTGGCAGTTACCATGCGTTTAATTATAACATGTGTAATCCTTGATTACGCAGCCTATGTAAATTTATTTAAGAAAATGGATACTTGGAGAGTTTAGGGTACATAGAGGGCTTTTCCTCCTCTCTGCCTGTCCTGAGGTGCAATTAAAAAAATTTACAGCAGTGCTCAAACCTCCAAGTCACGCTGGCCCATGCAGGATTGAAGTATGTATGCACGCAGGCTGGCAAGCTGTCACGTTAATTTATTTAAGAAGTTAACCTTCCCCATCTGGAGATTACCATCTCTCAGCTGCACGACAGGAACCAGTGCTTTCCAATGCTTAAAGTAATGCACTTTGCTTAGGGCAGGTATTTTGTTCTTTAGCTGCATTAAGTTGATTACTTGTAATCTTGTGCTTAGTTTAGCTACTTCTTTGGCCTCTCCTTGAGGGAGCTTTGCCTTCCTCAGCTGCTGCAGTGTAGCCGCTTACCTGTTAATGACCAATGAACCCCTTTGGTTTGTACCTCTTGTTTGGAGAAGCAGTGGGAAATATTTCTGATTGTTGAAACTTTCTTTCTGGAATTGTTAAAATAGCCTTGGTAGCTTTACACTCCTGTTGCTTCTTTTTAAGTAAGTCTAAAGTACATAATTTTGTAGTGGGCTTTTACATAGTACTGTGGCTCTTAAGGAGATGTCAGATACTTCTAAAAGTTTGTCTTTTATAAAGTTGTATTAATTCACCATCATAGGGCTCTGTCCCCTTCCCATCCAAAGGCACAGGTTACTCCTCTGGTTAATGCAGTAATTAACTGCATACAAAACCACCAATAAAGTTTCTTTCCTGTGTATTAAATTCCTGGAATTTGAAGAAGGAATGATTCTGGGAAGCTACCAGATGAAATAGCCTGAAAACTCTACTCCACCATTACTTCAGACACAAAGAAAAAACCCATGTGAAGAAAAGCAACAAGAAAACATTGAAGGTTTTGAAGAATTGTGAAGAGTCAGGGTTTGGGAGTAAGTGATGGTGTTGGCTCTTCTGTTGCCTCTTAATTTGCTTCTGTGAAAGGAGCAGCTTGCACGGTCCTGATGCTGAAAAGTGTACTGAAAGCTGCTCCTGGAAACGGGGTGTATTTGAGTGGTGATTGTGCCTCATAAGCTTGTGCTTGAATAAGTGAAAAAGTATTTAAATAAGTTGAAAAGACTGTCAGAGCTACTTTAAAGTATTCTTCACAGAAAGTTTTAGTGATAGAAATACCGAGTGAAATTATACCGTTCATATTTCTGTAGTTTTCCCCTTCCCCCAAGCACTGACAGGCTATAGTAGTCTACAGGTTGGTGTAGAATTAAACAAAAAAATGATGTTCTATAAGTTTTGATGGCAAAAGTCGGAATCATATTATGCTTATATTTACCTAAAAAATAAATCAGCATTCTGAAAGCTTGATTTTTAACTTCCATCATACACATTTTAAGCTGCCACTTGAGTAACACCATGACCTTTAGCAGTTGTTTGTTAAGGGTCCCAGTTAAGTTGAATGAAGTCGATTGCTTCAACTGAAGCCATTAGTAAAGCATGTGCCTTGGATGTGAATTGTCAAAAAAATATGAAAAAAAATCATACGTGACTCTTTCATAAGGAATTTTTTTGTGCTGGAAAAGATACCAGAGGTTGCATCACGAGGCAGCGTTTGCAGAGTATGATTGCTTGTCATCCAGGTGGAACATACAGATGTGTTGCGCAGGAGCCAGCAACGTGTGACTGATGCATCCTTAGCGTGGGCCTGCGGTAGCAGAGGGATGAGGTGAATATTTTGTGGCTGGGGTTCACAAGAGCATCCTGGTGGCAGAGAAATGGTGAGATGTGGAAATCCTGCTCTCAGCCTCCCGCTAGAAGGATTTGTATGCTAACAGCTTCAGGCTTTTCTTCTCGCTTCCCTCCTGGACTTGGCCTGTGGAATTGCGTCCCAGTTCTGTCTGGTTTTCATTCCTAGAGAAGGTCTGTTCTCGTGGTCTTTTTATAATCCCAGTTTAGACCCTGGAGATTTCCAACAGTGATCCTGAACAGGCAATGTGAGGAAATGGATGAGGCACTGCCGTGTTGGGGGCTGACATGTGAGCAAGCTGCTGCGGAGAGAGGAATGAGGTACTGGCATTGCTCAGAGATGATGGCATTTTCTAATAGCGTAGTTGCTAAATTCCCAAGTCCAGTTCTGGACACATGTGAATTGTGCTTTATTCAGCAGCATGCGTATGGGGAAATTTTCACGGGGTGCCAAAAGGCACATTCCTGATTTGACTCAATACTTCATTTCAAATTCCTGCTCTGAAAGAGAGAATCTGGAACTATTAAAAGGTGCAAGAATCTTTAAAGGAGAAAGAGGTTTATTTTCAGCTGTTTGTCGTTAAAAATTACTGTCTTAAGACAACAGCCTTGCTTTATTAAGAGGTA
The DNA here is from genome assembly GCF_000700745.2 of Antrostomus carolinensis. Lineage (NCBI taxonomy): Eukaryota > Metazoa > Chordata > Aves > Caprimulgiformes > Caprimulgidae > Antrostomus > Antrostomus carolinensis. The sequence continues at coordinate 15,177 of NW_010306092.1, forward strand.
AGCTCAGATGGTTAAACATTGCGAGCTTCTCAGCTCCATTATAGCAAAAAGCTTGGCTGAGGTTCGGGTCAGGTGGTACCAGTTGTGCATGTTTATAATCATTAATGTTTTTTATTGTTTCAGTATTTTTTTTTTTACTTCATTACATGGTGAGTCTTGTTCTTTTCCTTTTAGGGTTTGCTGCAAATGCTTAAAGTTTTCATTTCTTTAGGGCAAACAATAAAATAGCAAAAACTTAGTTAATCACAAGTCTAATATTTTATTCTATCTTGGCTTCTCTTTTTTTTAAGAGAGCTTTCAGATTACAAGCAAAATCCAATGCCATGCACTCTCTAGCAGTCTCTTCCAAATGTTTGTTTTCAGTTCACTCTTTTTCTTTACATTAAGACCTGTTCAAACAGCTTTTTAGTGAGTGTGATTTCTCCTTAAAGAAAAAGCAGATCTATCTGAGGACAAAAAAATAATAATAATAAAAAAAAAATATCGGTCATTATTTGCAGGGTAAGTAGTGAAGAGGTTAAAAACCTGATCCTCACGTTACACTTGTAAGCTGAATACGTCTTTGCTGCTTCCCTGACATGCAGGTTGGGGAAGTCTGAAATAGTTGTCTGTCTCTGGGGGACAGTGTGGGTTTAACAGGTTTGGCTTTTCCACCAATAAATGTAACGTTTGAGTGGCATTGGGGACTTTGGCTTTTTCATAACTCAGATCCTGTGCCTGGTTGCAGAGGCAACAAAACAGCTTAGAAGTTGCTTTTGAATGTCCTCAAAGAGGAGAAAAAAAAATGCTTCTAGGAAGGATGTAGTGCCAAGTATTTCTGGTTTTCTTAGTTTTCTATTGGTATGTCAGCAAACACAACCATGAGTTGCTATCAGTGACAGAAATCAGCTAGATTTTGTGTGGTTTAGTGCACTGAGAACAAAATAGCATGGAAGGATGTTAGACTTATGTATTTCTATCGGTCTGTCCATTGTAATCCATCACTCTGCTTGCTCTCCAAATTTCTTGTTTCTGTATTCTACTCCAAAACTGGTTGTGTGACTCTCTCTTAACCACTCTCTTGTCAGTCAGTTTTTTGAAATTCTGATTCCTTGACATCAACTCAGTTCATGGAAGTTTATGAACAACTGTGGGTAAAAAATGGCCTTTTAGGTTTCATAATAAAGTATTTTTCTTACGCTTTTTATTTCTATAATTAAGTAATTCACAGGGAAAGAAAGAATTTCTCTCTCCCAAAAAAGGAGAATGCTTTCCCTGTCCTCATAGGAGAGCACAAGGTAGTAATTCATAGAAAGCTTTGGCTATTTAAAAAAAAAAAAAAAAAAAAAAAAAGTGCACCCTTCCTCCAAAACCCAGACTATTACAGATCAGCAAAGAATAAATTTCAAAGGATGAATCTCCTAGTCATCTGTCCTGCTGTTGGGCTCTCCTGACACTGGTCAGTTGGGGGTAGCCTGTCCTCCACTGCTGCTGCTGAGGCATCATAAGAAATCCCTTCCTTCATTCTCTGAAAAATTACATCTCCCAGTTCAGTATTTCTAAAGAGATAAGGAGTTTTTCCAAGAAATTACAAATTTTCCTCTATCCATTATGAAGTCTAGCATGCACTTGATCTGTAGTGCTCCACTCCATACCTTAAGAGTTCTTTTTGCCTCTGAAAACAGGACAGATATTGTAGCAAGAGCAACAGGAAGATTGAATTATTGTTTGACAAGACTTGTATCCAGATCTAGTTAAAGATAGAAATTTAGGTCTGTGATACATTTTTCTACCTGGATGATGTTCACTGGTGGCTTTTCCCTGCATTTCCCCACACACTTATCTTTTAATTGCCCTTTCTCTAGGCTCTGGTTGCAGTGTCTGTGGATTTCCATCATCTGCAGCTTGGGAGACTTGAGCCAAACTCAGACTAAGCTGTCGTGTTGGGGCAAGATTTTGGAAAACATAACTTTAATTGCTCTGCCTCTGTTATTGAATGAGATGCACGAAGAAAATCCAGGTTTGCTGGCAATACTATTTTTTTTTTTTTCTCAGGATACTTCCCTGCAGAAAGTAGCACGAGCAGACAGAGAGGGTGCTTAAGCACCAGTAAGTTGTCCTTTTCTGCCTCCTTTATGAGGAGGAAACAGATACATGTGATTATTACAGTGCACAGTAAATGCCTAGGAAATATAAAAAAAATATGCAGGTAGCCATAAGCAATGTTTAGGTAGACCTTTTATAATCTTAATAATTCAACTTCAGAGCAGAGGGTTACAGGCTCCTGTTGCACCTTGCAGAACGCTATGCAAGCAGGCCCTGGGATGGCTCCAAATTAAGGTGCAAACATTCAAGTCATTTAATTCACACCTTCAATGGCCATTGCCTGATCACAGTGTTCCCAAAGAAATGCTTGATCTGTTTCATTATTTATAAGACCGTGAGTGTTTAAAGTATAAACTGGGCTTTTCTAAACAGAGAACCATTAAACCCTGATGTTGATTTGCTTGAGTAATGGCTAAAGGAATTGTAAAGCAAACAAGATTTACAAAAACAGTTTTTAATATATATTCATGGTCTGACACACTCCAAAATGTGCCTGAGAACTCTAAAACAGATTACCTGAATATGCAGGTTTCCTGAGGAAATGTGATGAATGGATAGCTGCCCTGTGCCCCATCTCTGTAGGTTGCATGCCAAAACACTCATTTTGATAAAATAGTTTGCATTAAGATTTCACTGGTCAAAGACACCCCCCCCAAGCACATGCCTGCCTCTTTATTATCAATCTTGCTTCCCTATATTGAGAGCTCAAATCTCATCCTATTTGCACAATCCCAGAGGTGTATTTGAGGTTAATTTTGAAATATGGGTTTCTATTTTGAGAGGCAAACCTAGCCAAAGCTTGGCATTTCCTGAGTGACAAAAATCTGTAATTCTAAATAAGTAATTTTTCTAGAATCAGAAGGAAAATTAGATATTTTTTCTATTTTATGTAGAATGGCAATAAAAATGTGGAATCCTCTCAGAAAAACAGAATTTAAACAGAACAACCAGTCTCTCCAATTCACATGCAGCTTGCGGATAAAGCAGCTGATGCCCAGGTAGCAAGTATTGGTCAAGAAGAAGGAACTGGGGGACCTTTGCTTCACCTGCATCTGCCAAGATCCTGAGGCTTATCTGTAGGGA
>NW_010306092.1:18367-28474 GCF_000700745.2 Antrostomus carolinensis
GGCTGATTCCCCCTGTGTTGAGTTTTGGGGACTTACAGGTTCTCCTATTTGGCAGGAGGAACCTAAAAGCCTGAGAGCCCTGGTTGCAACCCTTCTTGCTGATCACCTGGCCTGGAGTTCAGGAACTACAAACTCGCCCTGGAGATCCCCATGCTCCTGGGGGGAATTTTTGGGTCAAATTTGTCATTTGAACTGGTCCAAGGTGACACAACAGGTGTCATCTCAGGCTCTTCTGTGTTCTTGGTGGGCACTGAGAACCTGGTCTTGTGTTCCCAGCAACCAAGAAAGTGAAAAATGAGACAGACCTCTGATGAAAACCTGTTTGTATTGCAGCAGCATTTGTCAATCCTGACAGTTACAGAATATTTCTGGGAACTTAAAAGTAGTGTTATCAGAAAATTCCCAATCGGGGATCTCGAGAGGAAATGGAAGGCCTGCAAATACAAACTTTATTGTACCTGGTCTGTCGTTGCCTCACTGGGGAGAGGGAAAAAAAAAAAAAAAGTCACTGCAGTTGGCACTAAGTTAATTCAGGAACGCTTTAAGTTTTCAGCAGATCTAGTTTTCAAAGTGGCATTTCTTTCATCCTATGGCTGCAAATTTCTGTCTCATTTGAGGACTGGTCAGCGTACAGTAGAAGCGCTGCTGGTTTTAGTTTCTGATTGTAAAATCTGGCCCATTTGTGCTCAGTGTGACAGGTTGCAGATGTGGTTTGAGTGCGTTCAGAGGAAGAGACGGAACCTGTTAACATGAGGAAAGGTTTGGGAAGAGAAAGCCCAAAGGGTTAAAGAAGGTGAACATAAGTTTAAAGAAAAGTGCTTGGACTTTTGGGTTGAATGCAAAGTCACAGATTTGGGTTCTGTGAACAAAAACCTGGGTGGTGGAAACAGCGGTGTGCTTGCAGGGGAGGATGTCCGTTCATAGGTTTGGAGAAGGAAGGTACCAGCGAAGAGTGTTTTGCAGGTGATCTTTGTGGTCCTGTGCAGAGGTTATGAGAAAATACTCTTTCTTTCTGCTGACTGCAGATGCCACTGGTTTGCTGTATGAAACACATTTCCTCCCAGAAACCTGTGAAATTTACCTGTCACAGTTTCACAGGTAGAAACTGTGACAGGACTCCTACGTGCTGGGACTTACAGGCACATGGCATAAAACTGGGACTCAGCTGTGTGCACATAGTGACTTTGCTGTGTCTGGGATGTGTGAGCCTCTTCTAATTAGGAGGAGCTTGACCATATTGCACAGACGTAGGAAATGAAATCAGGAATGTGTTGTGCTGGAAAATAGTTGGTGTGTGTGTCCTGGGCTTCCACTGATGTCTCCGTAGTCACACGGGTGTCCTGGCTTTGTACGTACGTGGCAGATGAAGAGTAAGTACAACATTTATTAAGGTTTATTAATATGGTCTCAATAAAATAAAGCAGGTCTGAAATAGAAATGAGATTGGTTTTGTGACAATATATTTAAATGGAAAAGCTTGCATATCTCTGGGAACACGGCCCCTCTTAAATGCAAATCATTTTGTTTGCAGGTACCTAACTTAGTAATCAGTGTGCATAATCAGAGAAGTTGTGTTCCCAGGAGCTCAGTTCTGGCTGGGAATATACAAAAGCTCTGCTAATGTACATATTTTTTCCCCAAAGTACCAAAAGAAAGCCAGGAGTTTCCAACATGGCCAGGTGTAAGAAGCTTACTCTCAGAAGTGATACCTTTTGGTGCAAAAGCAAGCTTGTAGAATTAGGTACTGTGGGAAGAAGTGTCTGTTACTTTGGCATAGTTTCTGCCTTGCGAATCGTGGCAGAGTGTTGCCATGCCACAGCCTGGAATTGTGGAAAGGTTCACATTCCTGTTCTCCCTTGTGCTCCAAGATTTCCCTGTACTGGTTCTCCCTCATCTCCGATTGTTTAGTAAGGCAAAGAATAACTTTCCACTTGTGACTTTCATAAACTGGGCCAAATTCAGGAAGAGGTCCAATATATGAGTGGAAGTGAAACTTGCTAATGTTTCTGCTCTGTCTCTTCAAACGACAGGATCACAGCATAAAGAACTGTCAGTCCATTCCTCTGGCTCCAAGAGTAGGTTGGTTTGTTTTTTGGTTTTTTTCTGATGAAAGTTTATCTGATATCTTCCTAAAGACATCCAGTGTGAAAGGTCTCCTCTTCTTATAAGTCTAAGAATCTATCCTGGGGTTAGGTGAGGAGCTCATACATCTGGCTCTTATTCCTGTTCCTGAAGCCAGGGCTGCCAGCTATCAACTCTGTTCTCACTGACTTGTCTTTCCAATCTCCAACTCGTTTGCGTGTTCATTTGCTTTGCTTTTAGGCAAGGACATTGTGTTTGCTCTTGTTTCTGCTATACAGTATTGTTTTCCTTCGTTACATCACCTTTAGTCATTTTTAAAGCTTTTTCCCTCAACATCTGACCCTGATGGAAATGCAGAGGTAATTCCTATGCTGTTTTTTATTTCTCAAAAAAGACTATCTAAAGTGCAGTAAAAATTTACAGTAAACTTATTGGTGCTAACGTGCTTCCTTTATCAAAGGACGTGTAACTGGAGTAAGATCCTCTAATTCCAGATAGCTTAATCCCTGAAAAGCCTATCTCAAGTTGCATTCTAGTTGCATTCTGCCTGTAATACGTATCCTTGTTGTGTGCTGCGTCTTAAAAATCTAAATCACCTTAAAGAATTGCTGTTGCCAAGGTCTTCTGGGAAGTGAGACAAGAAACAAAGTGTTTGCTGGAATAGCCTGAAGACTTTTTATCTCACTGCTGGCTGTAGTATGTGCATTTTTATTATTTCTGCACCGTCTGGTGAGAAGAGGGCTGTTTTCTTTCTTAAATGTTTCCAGAAATTTTAGCTTCTGTATTTTTTTGTCTTGATACCCTTTCCATTGTGTGTGGGGTACTTCATAAGGTAATGGTTTTTTTAATGGTCATTTTCTTTGTGTCTGTACATGTTGTCTGGTATGAGAGCACCAATCTAGGAATATTTTTTTGAAGAACTGGCAGATATGTGTATAGATAATGGAGAATCTTATGTCAACCTTACCAATCTGTTTCTGCTCCCATTTGCTAAAATAAAAGAGGAATCCCACAATTCAAGGTCTTTAAAAATTTTATTTCAGTAGACATTTTGCCCTTGTAGGGTTGCCAGAGACTCTACAGCCTACTTGGCATATGAGCGGGTGGTCTGGGGGCCGGGGAGGTTGGTATAAAAGCCCCTGGACCCTTGGGGAGAGGTCCTCCTGGCTGTCCCACAACCAGCAACCTTGACCTCCCCTCCAGTTGTTCACAGAACTGCTGCTGCTCTGCATACCTGTGTCTGCTGACTTGGACCGAGATCAGATTATTAGTTTTCTTTCCGTTAGCAGGTCGATAAGTTTTCAACATATACATAGTTAGCTATTTAGAAATAGTCCCTTGAGCAAAGTATGATTGATGCCTCCTCAATGTATGCAGTTGTGAGCTTTTAAAAGCTTTTGAAGAAAAGCCTGTGTGGTTTGTAAATACCTCAAATGTCTTTTTTTACCCGTAAAACCAGTAAACCTGTGGATAAGGGAGATTTGGAGCCAAGGAGCCATGTGGAAGAGGGAGCTGTAAGTCACTTTGAGATCTAGATCTGCCCTGAGCTTTGTCTGTTGGCCTCTGTTGCAACCAGGATACCAGGCTAGATGGGTCTTTGGTCTGATCTTGTACAGGTATTTGCATATGCAAATATATACACACACATATATATAGTTGGGGTTTATTTTAAATATGATGAAGTATGACTGAAATTTTTTTCATCTTAGAAAAAATCCTTTGTAAATTATGTCTTATAGAGGTTGAATTTTTAGTAGCAATTCCAGGTAAACCTTTAGATGTATTTTGGAGAGTGATTGCATTTGCCTTCTGTAGCATTCAGAGTTAGAGAGAGTTCAGAAGAGTTTGCAACTGTTAAGGAAAATAGAAAATTTTCCCAGAAGAAGTTTTTGAAGACTGAAATAGAAAAAACGATCCCCTGTAGGGGAAAGACGTTCAGTTCTCTCACCTTTCTCCTGCAGACTTGTTTTGCTTTGCCACTTGCAATGCAGAATATTTTCAGACGTCTAGTAGTAAAGGACTTTGCAGACCACAATCTGATCCCATAAAGACACTCCTGTGGTCCTATGTTGCAAAAATACTGCTAAATGTAGAGAAAAGCCTTCTTTGATGTTTAGAGGCAGCCTGGGTCAGCAATAGTGTGGCCAGTAGGACCAGGGAAGTTCTCTTCCCCATGTCCTGGGCACTGGTGAGGCCACACCTCAAGTGCTGGGTTCAGTTTTGGACCCCCCACTCCAAGAAGGACATGGAGGTGCTGGGAATGTCCAGAGAAGGGCAATGGAGCTGGGGAAGGGTCTGGAGCACAAGTGTGATGAGTTCACGGCTGAGGGAACTGGGGTTGTTGAGCCTGGAGAAGAGGAGGCTGAGGGGAGACCTTCTCGCTCTCTACAACTCCCTGAAAGGAGGGTGTAGAGAGGTGGGGGTGGGTCTGTTCAACCCAGGAACAAGTGACAGGACAAGAGGAAATGGCCTCAAGTTGCACCAAGGGCAGTTGAGATTGGATGTGCGGAAGAATTTCTTTCATGAAAGGATTCTGAGGCATTGGAAGGGGTTGCCCAGGGCAGTGGTGGAGTCCCCATCCCTGGAGGGATTGAAGAGTCGTGTAGACATAGTGCTGAGGGACATGGGTTAGTCAGGGACTTGTCAGTGTTGGGTTAATGGTTGGACTTGATGATCTGACAGGTCTTTTCTAATTGAAGCAATTCTGGGATTCTGTTGGCTCCCAACCCCAGTGCTGAGTGAAAGGGAGGCAGAACATGAGAAGCAGAAAGCTTTGGCGGGAAGAGTGGCGATGGAGGTGTGCTGCTGGCAGTGGCATGGGTGGGCAGGCACAGCAAAATGCACCCCATAAGCCAGGTACAGAAGGAGAAACTAAATGTTGGAAAGGTCTCCTGTTGAAGGATCCGTGTCCTAACTTTTTGGTTTGAGGTCTCATAGTGTTGCTACTGGAGGAGGAGGAGCATAGGAAGCAGCCAGTGTAGCCATGGCTCTGAATCTCTGGGGAGGAAGCTCCATCTCCTTCCATTTTACCTTAGGTTGCTGCTATAATAATTGAGAAGAGGACTCTGGATTTTGTTCTGTGGAGTCTGGCACAGTATGGTGGAAAAAGGTAGTCTGTTGAGATCCAACAAGTATAATTAATCTTTCAGTAGATGTGCTGGGTTCTGTGGAGGTGTAGAGAAATAAAATAATGGCATGTTAAAAATCACCAAACTTGAACCAGTCCTTGGACACTGGTGAGCTTTACCTACTTAATTTCAGTTTCTCAGCACGCAGAGGATTTCTGTCAGAAGTACTTGCAGAAAGAGAATACAAGAGCATCATCAGTGGCCTCAGCACGGGGCCTAGTGGTAACCTTCCTGCAGTAAGAAACATTAAAGGAGGAACAAGAGGACCCTTCTGTGAACCAAGCAATTATCCTGCTGCTGCAGTCCTGAGCATTAAAAAAACAAAGTTGTTTTTGAAAAAGGACTTCTGAACAACTGTTTTATGTTTCCTTGTTTTAAGGCTTTAGTATTCATCATTTGCAGTTTTTTCTGTGACTGTGTGAGCAAGGATAGGGTTCTTGCTTTGTCCGAGATGCTCCTTTGCTTTCATAATTTTACAAGATGGGGCTTTGTGCAGAAAAATGTATTACCTGGGACTCAGAGTAAACTTGCAACTTGTGAACTTTATCCCCAGCCAGACCCCTGGCCTCCCCAGTCCTTAGTGGTATTTGTGTTAGGGCTGTATAGTCTCTATAGCCAGAATTCCTTTCTCCTGTGTCCCTGCTCTGTCCTCTGGCTTTTTTAAACATCTGATCCTCTCAGTGCTGCGATGTGCTTCCTGTTTGCCCTCTGCTTTCTCCTGGACATCCACCTCTGTCTTACCACTGTCGCTCTTTATCTGTTCACCTCTTGTTCATCCTCTTAACGCGTGGGGAGGGGAATTAACAAAAACATTAATCTCAGTTTATACACCTAGGAGGCAAGTACTGAATATTTAGTGAATTAATAGTTAGGACTTGACCATCATGATTTCCTCTTCTGGTTTCTTTTCATCTTTATTTGTTATGTTTTGAGTGTAAATTCTAAGGGTCAGATTTTTCAGCCTCATGAGAGTCATGTGTGAAGTACTGAGGTACTGCTTCTATGGCTTAAGGGACTCTGGTCCCATTGTTTGTGAATGTGGAGGGAAGGCAGGGAGGAAGGACCAGGGTTCCTAGTGTCCTGCAGGACAGGCATACATATGCTCAGAACTGATGGTGTTCCCAGTCCTTCTGTCTTTCGACAATCAGGAGCTGCCTCTGAAACATTTTCATCATCCTGCTGCATCGTTTCAGCCTGGAGCAGGAGTTGTAAGTGCTAGGTCTCCATCGTCATGCTGGCTGGGAAGCACTAAAACAAGAAAATGGGTCACCTTCACTTACAGTAGACCCAAACCGGTACTGTACTATGTCTTAAGGCTAGACCTTTTCCCCCTAGGATACAAATTCTTGCAGTGGCACTTCTTTACAGGTATAAGGTCCATGTGGGGAGGACTAGCGATAAAAGCTTCAAATCTGAATTTGTCAAAGTCCTAGTTTGGCCAAAATAATGGGCTGGTTTTAGCTGTGCTCTGGATTGCTTGGAGGCTGTGGCTGCACGCACAGCAGGATAGGAGGAGGTGGCCAGAACGTCAGGAAAACAATCTTGAAACAACCTTGGCAACTCCTCAAAGATCCCTGCTGAAGATGGGAGGACAGAGAATTGGAAATACGTAATCCAGGAGGTGGCTTTGTAGAATTATCCTATTTTTGTGTATGAACCCACAGTGTGGGTCTAAGTTCACGATAATGAGGAGAATTTACTTCCGCAATAATGTTTTCATTTTCCATTTTCTAATTTATTGCTATTTAATCTGTCCTATGCTACAGACATACATCTTCAAATGCAGAAAAATAAGTTTATGATCCAGGTTTAACTATGAAAACTCTGTAGAATATAAAAAAGCAACTATCATTTCAACTGATCCATCTAATGCCTTTCTATAAGAAAATAATCCCCATTTTCAAATTGCTTTACAGTCAGTGTTGGGCAGAGGAAAGCAGTACAGATACACAGCTGGTTTTTGGGGTTTTTTTATGCATACTTTAATGCACGTTAGCTCTGTCTGAAAGAAACCTGGTGTATTGCACACTGTGTAAAAGTTGCTCAGAAGTCACCAAGTGGAGGAGAAGCTCTTGGGTGCATGCAGGTGGAACTTGAGTTCTGCAGCATGTTCTTAATGGTCCTGAGCAGACAGAGGTGGGACTGGCACATGAAGACCTTCTGGAATCTCGGGCCTCCCTCTGGTTGCCTTCTTCAACTTGGCCAACAGAAGATGCAATTGGAGAGACACCAACAGGAACGTTGTTCACCCTTTGGCAGAAGGTTTTTCACCACTTGGTCTGCATGACATGGGGTTTCCCAGCCCCGGTGAATGTCCCCACCCCGACATCAGCCCAGCTGCTGCTTGCCGTCACCACCACCAAGTCTGAGCTTGCCAGCATGCTGCTGTCCAGAGATGCTAACTTCAGTGGCTCTTTGCAAAGCAGGAGTTTCTCATTTCTTTAGGTTCCCTATTCTTGCTGTCCTTGCTTGGTTGGTTTTCATTTTTTAATACACTAGGTGTGAAAAGAATCCCACTGCTTTAGAGTGCAGTAGTGATGAGGTTCCTTCCATCCATTGACAGCTATCGGTGTTTGCCCTCAAAGAGTTAGTGTGTGTATGTGTGTATATATATATATATATATATGCCTTTTAAGTACCTTTTTTTTTTTTTCACTTTTTGGAAAGGTACCTCCTTTCCCCTAAGTAATATGTCATGTTGCTCATGTAATGTACCTCTGTGGTACAGTTTGTTGGATACCTGATTCTTTCCTAAAGTCATTTGTTCCAGATGGGTACCGTGCATAATTCTCCCAGACTAAATACCACTGGTTGAAAGTCAGTGTTACAGGGTAGGAAACACCGTGTGTGTGTAATGTAAATTCACTGACATGGTATTTGGACTTGTTATGCAGACTTGTCTAATATACTGAATTGAAAAATATTTCTGTATAAACAGCAGAATATAGCTTTTATACTGTATTTAGCCTTTTTGTAGCTCATACAGCTGAAGTAGCTGCTAATGTAATTTGGCAGTAACAGAGGTGACTGTTTCAGATGGTTTTATCTGTTTGTCTACTTGGAAAGTAAGAATAACGAGCTTTAGACTGTTTTCAAAGGAAGGATGAGTACATTTACATGATAAAAACTCTAGGGGGTTATTATACTTCTGCCTTGGCTTCAGAAATGCATCCCTTAGCTTGTGAGTGCTCAGGTGCTTCTGGGATCTCCCACATTTTTCTGCTCTGAAAGCAGCTGAAGCTGAACACAGCTCATCCATTACTGAGCAGTACAAGGCTACATGGTGGTGGTGTGTACCAGAGCTTTGTTGAGGGTAAGGTCTGTCCAATATGGATTTTGTATTTCTGCAGAAATACAGCTTAGTTGGGCGAGGTTAGGTGTAACTCTTCAATGTTACTGGGTGTAGGAGACCAATTTGAAAAACAGATAGTCCTAGCACCATGGCTAACTTGCAATCCCCTGGAACAAAGAACTGTTTCCAAAAGGATGCGGACAAGGGCAGGAGACAAAACTCAATAAGGGAGCAGGGAGTGGAGATCCCCTGAGCCTTTCTGAGAAATGTCTCAAACACTCGCAAGATGCAAAAACCCTGAAGCACGACCCTCTGAGCTCTGCCCTGAAATGAAACTGACAGTATGACAGAAGGGCGGTTCTTGATGAACAACAAGCATAGAAGGGGAAGGCAAGCTGGACCAACGCTGGCACCAGGACTGGTGATGTCTATCTGTCCCTCTGTTCTCTCTTTCTCTCTCTTTTCCTCCTCTTCTAAAATGCGAACCCTGCGCGAGTGGTGAATAATAACCAACTCTGTATCTAATTGTATCCTCTTAAGCTTAGCTACTGCTATTGAATAAATGTGTCTATTTATGGGTTGGTCCTATTGCATCTTTATTGCAGTGAAGGGGATGGACACATCTGAGTCATGTTTCCCTCTCTCCTGCTACAGGAAAACTTTATGGGCAGGAGTCAAGGATTTCCCTCTTTCCTGCTATGGGAATACTTTACGGGCAGAAATCTGGGACATGACACTGGGACTGACCATCCACGATGTGTCAAGTCCTTAGTCCCACTATATCAGGCAGGAAGTTAAGCCTTTGCCTGCTGCACCCCTCTCGTAGTGTCAGTGGGGAAGTGGGATGTGCTCCACATGTCTTCAGCAACTGTAGCAAGAGAAACCCCACTCCTGGCCATCTTTCATCTTTTTAGTTATTGCCTCAAGGAGGAAGAATATGATCCTTTCCTCTAGCTGTGAGTTTAATTTTTAAATTTGAAATATTACTGATGGAAGTAAACCATCCCCTTGTTTTGTAACTCTTGCATTTAGGCAACTGATGGGAATGCTTTTTGCCTCCTAAAAGTGAAGTGCTGTGGGTTTCAGTCTGCTAGATCCCATTTTCTGATTCATGTGCCAGCATAAGGGTTATTCCCTGAGCAGTCATTATTTATTGACCCTTTAAAAAAGGGCTCCACTGAAACATTCAACTAAAATAATCCCAAGACGTGTTAAATCATTTAATAAGTTGAGTCCTCACTGAGCGCTGCAGGTCTGCTGTCTTTAGTAGAGCAAATTCCATATTTCATGGCTTTTGCACCCAAATCCCTTGTAATGCCCTTCCTGTAGAAAGATCACCTTCCGTGGAGATTGATCTGTAAAAACAAACCTGCCCCTATTATTTCAGTCTAATGAAGATTTTCAGCTTCTGGATTCCTCGCAAAGGAATAGTCTAGTGTAGAACTATTGGTATAATGTTTACAGCGCTTTATAATTTTTATTTGCCTTGGGTTTGTAGGCACTTCTTGAATAATTTCCAACAAGCTCAGATAACATTTCTGAGTAAATGTCATTACTTTCAGAAAAATAATATTACACTAAAAATGATAGATTTCCCCCCACCCC
>NW_010306093.1:0-16749 GCF_000700745.2 Antrostomus carolinensis
ATTCCCTGTGCGAGGGATCTGGGTGACATATCCCTCAGCTCCCCTCAGGAGGGAATCACCTACCACAATTATCTTCCTTTTTTTCTTGGCTGAACTAGTCCTGAGCTGTGGGGGTGACTGACTCACCCTGGATGTCTTCCCAGGTGGACCTGCCTTTCCATCCTTACTCTCCTGGCCCTCAATTTCCAAAGCCTCATACTTGTGAATTGGTAACTGGGGAGGAAAGGGAGGCTGGCAGGAGATTCACCTGCCTCCCCAAGGAGGGAGCTGGTTCCATTCCCACTGTCTCTTGGGTCCCCTCCTCTTACCTGGTGGCAAGAGGATGGGGAATCCTGTGCTGCATGTGAAAACTTTTGCCTTTGGCTCAGGGATGGCAGGGCCCGAGTCCACCAATCTCCTTCTCACACACCCTTATAGTTCTTAGCTTTTCAACCTCCTCTTTCAGCTCAGCCACCATGCTGAGCAGATCACACAAGTTGCACTAAATTTTGAGACAGACTAATTTTGTTGCACTGCCACCTACTTACTCTAGAAACATACAGTGACAGCTTCAAGGGGAAAAAATTAATTTATGCTTTTAAAAAAAATGTTTCTGATGCATTTATATCAATTCAGCATGTTACTCGACCTACAACACAGATGGGATTATAAATCCTACAGTACGCTATTGTCACTCTTGATTTAGCCCAGTATCTCAGAAAGCTCAGTGTAGTACCATCCATAAAATAGCATAGTAGTACCATCCAAATAAAATAGCAAGCCTTCTGGAATAAATTTAAAGTACTAAAAAGTCAATACAGTGTTCTAATCTAATACTAATATGATCTGTCACGAACATGTATACACAAATCTGAGTATTTAAAAACAATTTAGACAAAAATTCTGATCTCAAATGTATTAATATGGACAGCTACAAAGCTTTTTTTTTTTAATAAACAAACAGCTTGTACTCAAGCAATTTATAAAAGATACAGGAACATCTTCTAAAGTATCAGTTATGACAACTTGTATTATCAAATCCTATTTCCTCAGCGACAGTTTTACAGAAGGAAACTGAAAGTAAGGCAAAGGAAAAAACCCAGCTCTTACAAAACTACTAGCTATTATCTTGCAACTGGCTAATCTGTTAAAGTAGGTTTTAAATTTATTTAAATGTAAATGTACATGGTTGGTTCCACCCCCAGCCATGCTCCCCCCCATCCAAGCAAATTTGAATAGTGTTTCATTCACTATCCAATCTCTGTATGTTTCTGTAACCACTCATGGAACAAACTATTCTTGTACCAAACCTAAGAAATCAGAATACCAGGGAAGTTACTTCTAGAATGTGACTTCAGTGAAAACCTTTGACTTACAAATAAAATCATGTTTTATATCATCTTTCCAATGAAGCAAGTTTAAGGGGAGGGAAAAAAAAAAAATACTGAAAAGTGGAATGCAACCCTGGAAATCACCCAACAGCTTCCCACAGTTCCCAGATATATGGCAGAGGTCCAACCTAAACAAAGAAAAGTTACCCATAAGTTAGGGACAACTGATTTGGAAACACAGCTTTTCCAGGACATTGAGGAAACTCTAATATTAATTTTGTTTAATGATGGTATTTCCATTTGCCATTTTTAAGTTGAAATGCGGGTAGTCCAACAATTGAAATAGCAAAACTGGTTCCTTTTCTTTTCCTCCTGAAATTAACTTTATTTCTTCCAGTAGGGAAAAAAAAAAGAAATGTATGTGGCTTCCTTTTTTATTTGTTTAGTAGCAAACTGAATAAAGGTGCTGATGTTCTTGCAGAAGCAAGCCTAATGGTATGCTAGTATATCAAAAGGTCTTCAGCATAAAAAAGAAATATTTACTTAGGATTCCCAGCCCTAAGGAAAATCCTGCAAGACATTTGTAAAAAAGATAACAGTAAGTAGGAAAAAAAGCACATACTATCTTAAATAAACTGCACTTAATAAAAGGGAAAAAAATATTCAAACCACATAGCTCTCTGCAGCAGGGTCATAAAAAGAAAGGAAAAAGGTCACTGAAGTATTTACAAACCCTGTTTTCATACACGAATCAAAGTATTACTGTGTTTTCTATCTTTGTTTTGAAAGCCATTAAGTGAAATTTATTATTTACGTGTTTTGTTCTTTTTCCTCCACACAAAAGATGGATCTTATCTTGTTACCTCAGCATTACTGGATGAAAAACTATCCCTTTTCAAAAGTAAATATTTCAGAATACCATCATCTAGATTTTAACCTCTTGTCAAGAAAAACTAATGTTATTTCAAAAGGTTAATCTTTCAGTGAGCCTCCGACTGCTCAAGGCATCCTTCTAATACTAATTCAAAACATAGCAAAGTTTCTCCAGGTTTTTAAACATTTAAGGTCAAATATTTTAACATTTAAAAAAAAGTAGTGTCACATAGAATCAAAGAAAACTGAACTGACAGTGTGATAACAGAAAGGATCTTGATAATCTGCTTTTTCTTTTTCTACTTCCACTTACTGGAAGGAATCAAGCAGGGAAGTCCAGTTGAAACTACAAGACTAACAAAACTTCTAGCAGAAATGAGAAGTAGCTCTAGAAAGTCCTTAAACCACATGAAAACAAAACAATAGACATGAAACCAAGAACAAGGAACCTAGCTTACCAGTGTTTGAGAAAGCTGTAACAAGAAATCGTTTCTAGGGTAAAAGTGAACAAACATATGAAGATCAAACTTCTAAAACATAAATAAGATGTAAAAACCAAAACAAACAAGAAACAGCACATAGGAACTGTAGGTATATGAATCAGACTTAGAAGGAGTTACAAAAAGCCTTCCAGGGGAAGTCTACCAGGCCTACTCTCAAGGCTGTCAAAGCTGCTTTCTGTACCACAGGGAACTGAGGCAAATGAGAGTCTATCACAAACTCTTGGTGTTTTAAATACAATATACAACTCAGTAGCCCAAGCAGAAAGCTTTGGGTCAGCACGAAAGGCACGGTTCTTGTGAGGTACCTTGTTTTGTCCCCCGGTGCATCTCTGGGGGCAGCAGGAGCCTGAAGAGGCTTCGCTTGAGCTGTCCAGGGCGCGGGTGCTGAACAGAGCTCTGGACTGGCAAGGGCTCACCTGGGGTTTGGCTTTTCCCTCTTTTTGGCTTCTGCAGAGGATTGTATTAAACCCTGAACAATTTATTCTTGATTATTAGTCTTCTGATAAACCTATTATTAAGTTCAGTTAGCCAGATGCCACAAAATTTACACAGATTGATATATTAATGCATGAGGTCTGCCTTCTGCAGCCAGGCCAGAATCAAGACATTTTGATTGTTATTACTCATGGTCTTTAGGCAAGATTCGTGGCTTAAAGATGTAAAGATACTAATTTCTGTTTGTGTAAAGGATGATGAGGTATATGTAAATGTAAAACCACTGAAATCCTTTTATTTATACAGCACTAGTGTCAGTTTGTACACACAGTCACAGTTGTACTTTTGTTTCCATTATGGAAAGGTTTTTCACAGCCCAAACCAATGCTTTGAGTTTTAAAGAGTAATTGCAGCTGGCTTTCTTGTTTGTCTAGGAAGAAGCAAATTCAAGTTTACTAGCTAACACAAACATCAATACCAGATAACTCTCTACATAAGTCTGTTATTTTTAATGAATTCTCTTATCAACCTATCCTCCTGAATCTGGCTAGGCAGACAGTCATTGACAGGAAGCACTTAAGTTTTTTAAGACAATTCTTTTATTGTTAAATGTTGTCTGCTTCATTACCACCCTGGTCCTTTTTTCTCAGACACATCTAGCAAATTAGAGCTTTCTACAAGTTTAATTCAAAGTAAGTGGGTATAAAAACTGTGAGATACTAAACCATAGCAGCACAAAAAATGCCCTTTTAGTTACATTTCAAGGCTATAAACATTGTGGAAATTGTATCTAATAGCTAGAAAGAATCAAGTACTATTAAAAAGGAAAAAAGAGCCCTTCACATTTGTAATGAAGAAAGAAATTCCAGTTAATAAAAATGCATCCATTCCAAATCTCTGCAATCAGAACTGGGAATCAATCGTGAAATAGTAAGAGTAACTTGCTTATTAGGAAGTTTTCCAATGGTAAAATTAGTTGTCAAAATACAAGACCCAAAGAAATAGATGGGTTTTAAGAAATTAAGAAAGAATAGATAAACAATCTGCTCAGCTGATCCCACATTCAAGTGCTGGGAAAGTAACTGTTAACTTCAAGGTCCCTTCAAGTGCTATGATCACCAAAGAGACTGTCACCCACACATCACTCATTAGAATTAAATCTGTTCTTGTAACCCCTTTTGTGTAAAGTTTCAGGGAAAAAAGACATTGTATGTCTAGTAACCTAAGAACAATCATGAAAATTAATTTATAATGTCAAGAGCAAGGCCTGTTGTTTTCCAACACACTGTGAGAAAGGAAAATGAAATGTTTAAGTACTGCATACAACAATAACTGACTGTAACAGCTAACAAAGTATCTTTCCTCTATACTTACCCCTCTATGGACAAATACTTGTGGTGATACTCCTAATCCTCAATTACAGGGTTCAATTGTCATACCATTCACTGACTTTCAGGGTTAAGAAAACACCATTAAAATTAGCTTGCAGTTCAGGGGTTTCTGCACGTGGCTATAAATCTAACAATTTCAAGATGTGAATACTGAGATTACAGAAAGAGCTCCTTTCCTTCAGCAGAGGAAGGAATCCTTGTTGGTTACACACAACAATTCCTGACTAATTCTAGCTACCAAGAAGAAAATTAGCTCTGTCCCAGACAAAACCAGGATAGTATTGTTAGATAAAACTACAATAACTAAGTTAAAATCCAAATTAAATATAATACTAAAAATTATGTCTTTCTAGGAAAAAAAGAAAAAAGTCCTAAACTAAAGACACTGTTGTTTTGGGGGTTTTTTTAATGAGAATATTTTTAAGATCCAGCTAAATCAGTATTTCTGCAGATTTATTTTTGTTTCCAAAAGGACTTCATTTACTAATACAGGTGTTAGAGGTAAGACGACTCATCCACACAGAAAAAAGGCAAGAAAAAGAAGAAAAAAAGGAGAAGCTCTCACTAAGCTATACACACACAGCTTTAGTGTGTCACAGGGTCACAGTTTATGAGACTGGAAACCGACTGTATCGGCACACACATCCATGCATCCTGATTGCCTCTAAGTAAGAGTAATGTAACAAACCCCACCATTCTACACAGACTTTCCTCCTCTCTCTTACTTAAAATTTGGCATACTTTTCAGAGGATTTCATTTCAGGTTAACTGGAGCGCTTGTTTTTCACTCATTTTAATTCTGTATCTTTGTGTATAGTGTCAGGCCAGCCACATGTTCAATACAAACATTCGTTTTTAAACATATTTCAATGAATGCTTGCATGCTACAGCTAACAAAGTTTTACAATTAAAAATAGGCTGCTACGAGACACAGCTGTTAAACAGCCCAGAAATAGCCCAAATCCATCATGGGAAAAGGAAGAAAAATAAGAGTCCCTAGAGGTGCATCTTATAATTGGTATTTTACAGCACTTTGTAAAATGCGGAACATTTTACAAATATTACAGCTAAATCAAAGTAGAGACACTTGAATACTTGCAAGCATTTAAGAGCCTTCGTCATGTTGACACATGATGCATCAATTTTGCATATTTAACCTGCAGGCTAAGGTATTTTTTGTGCAAAACAAGGGGAAAATCGGAATAATCCCCAAAATGAGATCACCTCTTCTATACCAGAGTACCTTGAAGTCTCCCATTCTCAGCTCATTGCATCAGAGCTGTAGCTAGAGTAATTTCCATTATTAAAAGGCAGCACAGCTGTACTAGCCCAGCACCATTTCTCAGCATAGTCAGCAATCCAGATACACCACCGAACCAACAACATGGCTGTATAGCTTTTCAGTCTCAAAAAGTCGACAACATTTAATACCATGCTACACTCTCATTCAGTATCACACTACACCTGCCACTTTCATTAATTAACTAACAATTTGTGGAATGGTAGAGATGGAAGGAACAACCTGTGGATAGCATAATACAAGAATTACCTCTCCAGTACACTTCAACAGGGATCCACTTCATTTTTTGATTCTTTTGGCTACTTCTAGCTTTGCTGCTAAGAACCTGTTTTTCATCAATAAAATACGAGGATAAAATACAAAATCTGTATGCCAGTATTTTTGACAGTAAATTAAAATTCAGCTAAAACGGAGGTCAATATTATTAATCCACTATTAAATATTATTAATCCACTATTAAATATTATTAATCCACTATTAAAACCCAGGCAACAGCCATACATAAGCAAATATTTCGCACAGAAAGGCTGTCATGTCTATTACAACAAATATAAGGCAAGTCATATTTATCATTAATAAGACTGTCCAGATTATATTTTTTTCCAAGAGTTGAAAGAAATTACAGAAAGTAATTCCTACTGACTTTTCTAGCACTACTAAAAGCAAGGACTGCAGCAGAGGTCCTGGAAATTTTTTGCTCTGTCACTTAATAAAAATAATTTTTAAAAAGTCAAATATTTAACAAGTTTTTTAAAAAATAATTTAGCCAGTGGTCAAAATTCCTTGATCAAAGATTACAGCTAGCCAATCCCTAAAAGGGAATCAATACTGTCAGAATTTAAAAACTAGAATGCTTTTGACAACCACTTCATTACCCCAGGTTCCATGACATTATAAACTTGCCTTATCTGTGTGGACAGGAACAATCTCAACACTGCTGTCAGCCTAAGTGGTCTTCATAAGGCTTAGTCTAGTCAACTTTTCACGATCAACAGCTTTCCCCAACATATTAACTGATTAACATCAAGAAATGACATTATCTGAGCTTAAAACTCTTTTGAGCATTTCTTCTGAATAAAGCTTTAAAGCAAAATGTACAATCATCAGATACATTTAAAGAGTTGATTCCCTGCACACCTGTAGAGGGAAGTCACATATATCCACCCAGCCCACTAGAAGGAACTCTTGCTCACCAGTTCCAAACGCGTTCATTATTTCCTTTTGCCTGCATCAGCTGAATGCAACCCTGTGCTTTAAAACTGGAGAGGCACAGTGGAGACACAGTGGAGAATAACCTGGGCTGAGCACAACATAACCCCCATATTTGCATTAGCCTTATTTCTTTGTTTGCAGCAGAACTAGTCCCACATTTGCAAGGAACGTTTCCTCCACTCCCAGCTATATGTTGTCACTAGATCTTGGTCTTATCAAGTGCACAAAAAACAAAATTTATTTTAGCACATGAATTATTATGCTAGCCATGGAATATGTATTTCCTCAAAACTAGAAGCTATTTCAGTATTGTATTTTACTTCAAAAGCATTTTAAACACTTGAGTTTTTCACAATCATGGTTACAAAGAAGCCCAGTATCATATGTCTTTGAAAATGCTATCACTTACAAAACACACAAATTGACAGATATGAACTAATCCAAGGCCGAGCTATAGCAAACATACAACTA
The DNA here is from genome assembly GCF_000700745.2 of Antrostomus carolinensis. Lineage (NCBI taxonomy): Eukaryota > Metazoa > Chordata > Aves > Caprimulgiformes > Caprimulgidae > Antrostomus > Antrostomus carolinensis. Next base: position 7,496 of record NW_010306093.1, read on the forward strand.
AAGCTAACTGAAGAGTAATGTAATTCGGTGCTTAAGAAGCAAGGCAATGCCTGTGCACTTGTCATCAGTATCCAAATGTTAGGACAGCTGAATTAGATATTCAAAGGGTGTTTTTCTTTGATAGCATGCAGCCTTTTACATATGTGAATTTTATGCTGCTTTCATTTGTGTGTTGTTCCAGTAGACTCTTCAGCCAGCAACAGCCTTATGGCTCTGTTGCATGAGCGGAGCAGGTATTTTATTTCTTTACATAGCACTTTAAAAATATGGAAGTAGTTCTACAATTATGCTTTATTATTTTTGAATTGTAATTTGTTAATGGACTGATAGAGCTTTAACAAAAAGTAGCGTCTTCTTTGTTTTGAACTCAGACAAACAACCTACTTGTCATATATTTAATACTACTCCCAGTACAGAAAAGAAACAAGTATCCATGCACACTGATCTGACTACCTCTAACAACTGTACGCATATGGATAAGAGGGGCAAAAAACCAAACCAAAACACTCAAACCAACCCTAACTGACCATTAAGGTTGTGAAATCACAATACAGAAAAATCAAAAAGCTCTCAGAGAAAGTTGCATAGGTAACCCTGTATTGGGGCACTTCACACATCAACTCAGTTAATACTACCTTTCAGGACACTTCATCAAAATCGCCTCTGAAGATGAATCACGTTTATCCACGTGACTACAGGAGCCCCAAGGCGCTTGCTGCACAAGCACAATATGCCTTCCAACCAAGAATGCAAGTGTGTGATTTTAAAGTCATTCTTCCCAAAGGACAGCAAAACACTCAAGACAATGGACAGCAAATCCTCCAGTCTGGTATCTTAGGCTACTTCAGTTATCCTTGCTTTAGGCTACTCTAGTAATCCTTGCTGACAAAGCAAAAACAATGAGAAGAAAGAGGACTGCCTCATGGTGAAAGCAGTTCAATGACCATAGAGAACTGCATTTTACTATTGTCACTGTTCTTTTTATTCTGGAGACTGTCCACCATTATCTCTCTGCAATTTGCTTAATTGGTGATGCTCTGCTCTATCTGGTAGGGCCACGGCATTTTCTCAAGACAGGCAAGATCTTTCCCTGTACTGGAACATCAATCCATATTCATGCTCAAGAATCAAGGAGGAGTGATGTTCTTCAGCCCATAAGAAGTAAAATTCCTAATAGGTGCAGGAAGTCAGGATTCAAAAGCAGCATGATTTTCAGGAAACTATCTAGGATTCTTGGCAGGGAGACAGTTGACTTTGTAAGTTTTCTGAAAGACAATTGTCAGATTGGTCCAGATTTCATTATAGAAGAAATTTTTTTAAGATTCTTAAAATACTATCTGTGTGTTCAGGAAATCTGCAGAAAGTACTTCTAAGCAGACCCTTCTTTTGCTGCATATGGAAAACTTCATCAGTTTTAAATTTTTTTCAGGAAGACCACATCCCACTGTTCATAACAGTTTTTATTTTAGCAGTATGGAAGAACTGCATTTAGGAAATGCTCAGCACAATTCAGCAAGAACCCATTCTTCAATTTTATGTCAAGTTCAATACTCAGAAAGACACATCTGTATTTTAATAAGGCCTGGGCCCCTCCCCTTTTTGCATTGAGTTATAATAATTTCAAAAGTGTGGTAAGTGCCTTAACTATATTTCAGCTCAAGCAGATGTATATACATCTATACTTAATGAAAAAAATTTCCAGGAGAATCTTAACTAAAGCTTAATTTTTACTCACAGAATAGCCTTTATGCATGTTCAGGCAACATGCTAGTACTGACATAACAAAGAAAGTAATTTACTAGCATTGATAATATTCCAGATGCTCAACTAACCTCTCACATCTAAAATTTTTTAAAACCATAGTGAAATCGCAGTGTAAATCAATCTGACATAGGGACTAATTATGGTAGCCCAACTAGGAAGCATTTTGGAACACCACTAGTTTTAAAAGCCATTTATAGTTAAAATGTTGCTAAATAATTGCTTTATATAAATGACACTTCATACGGAAAGCCAAATAAATTGCAACAGCTCATTTTTTCTTGCCATTATTCTTAAGTGAATTCATTATAAGTTACTAGAAGACATGCAAAGTGCATGCCAGATGAGAACTCTGTATTTATAGCACACTAAGTCAGTCAGCAAACAGAATCTACTAAAAATATCCACAATGGCATGCAGCATACCCACCCTTTGGGGACTACTCACAGGCTGTGGTGGTCTGATTTTCAGACAGAGAAGACAAGGAAGAAGAAAACACCCAGGTAGGTCCATTCCTAAGGCGACTAAGAGTAATGGAGTTAAATCCCCCCCACACATACACAACACTTCATAGTCTGGCAGGCAGTCAGTCTTCCCAAGATTTTCCTGAGTGCTTCCTCATCTCTCCAAGTCAATACTATGCAATTTCCATACAGGGAATAGAAGCATGTGCCGAGTGAAAGTGAGAACCAGCCCCATTCTTACTATGACTTACCCTCCCATTTCTGCAAGCATCAGGAATTTGAAGCCTATCAAACTACAGACACCAGAAAGCTCCTGATGCACACCAAGACATCCTTTTTAAAGTCATAATAATCATTTACAATGGAAAGGTGGCCTTGGGAACATAGGCACTTGTTTAGGAAATATCTAATCAGAGAGTAGATGGCAAAAACACTTTCCTGGATGCCTATGAAGTGTTGTTCTGGTTGTTCTGGTTTTACTCAGGTAATCATGTTTGTTACACAAATTGTTTTCTTTTGATTTATAAGATGCATGTTCTTAAAAATATCCCAAAATAAAAGCTCAGAACACTCAAAGGTTTCTCACCGTTTCTTTTCAGGGTTAGACATCTGCAAGAACATGTTCCACTACCACAGTAAATGAACACAATCTGTAAAAATAACCATACATCTCTCCTGAAACTAAATAATCCAATAATGAGCAGCAGACACATTACAGAAAAAATATAAAAATAATATAAATTTGGTTCATGCATCTGCAAATAGCAGTGAAAACCTATCCAAAAGCCTTTCTGACATTGTCCAAAACTTAAAAGTTTCATGCAAGGCTAAGCCAGCAAATCAAGAACGTTTACATGATGAAGTTTTCCATGAGCAGCTGGCAAGAACAGCAGAGGAGAACTTACCCAAACAGATGGGTAGGCAATGTGTTTTAAAAATAGTTTTGAATTTCTAGCTGTGACAAAAAGCTTTCTTTATAAGACAAAGAAATTACTTGGGAGGTTGTTGGAGACTGATCTGTAATTATGTGAGTGAACATGAGGAGAGGCACACTGTCAGGATATCAGGGTTGGATTAGGTTCATAAGATATTAAAGAGGAAGGCCTTGTTTGAACTGGCACTGCAAAGGCTCAATCAGGTATTATCGCTGCCTTGATAGCCAAAAGAAATATTTATATATGCCATTACAATTAGACTGTTTCCTTTTCTTCAGACCATTAACTATTTAGGTTTCTCCCCTAAATGCAGTACTGCCATTTTTATTATTTAGCTGCTCCTAAGCCATTTTGTTTATCAGGCAGGAGGAGGAGAAGAAAAAGAGGCCCTTCAAAGATCCTTTATCACTTGCCCCAGTCTTCATTCCAATGCCCCAAGCCTCTCATCATCACAGAGACCTGGCTCCCTCTTCAACTGAAGGAAACTAAATACAGCTCCCAAGAGCACTACCAGAAGATCCAAATAGTGCTCATTTGGTTAATTTGGCTCATTTGTCTAAATATGTAACACTGGAGACTAAAAACAGCCTCCTGACTGAGCTGGAGCAGGTGGCTGGTGGTGGTGGACTTTTTGCTTCTTTTTCCTGTCATCCATCCACTCCTTAGGAGAGTTTATGCCCCTGCTGTCAACCAGGAACTGTATGCTGCCCACTATATGTATGCAGGAACAGAAGAGCCTACTAAATAGAGGAACAGAAAGATCCTGAAAAGGAAACAGATTCTTCAAACTCACCTGTCAGAAGACCTCTTCTGAAACTCCCTGTCAACAAACTTTATCTTTGCACTGTTTTCCTAGCATACTGGATTTTTCAATTTGTATTTTGTTTAATGGAATGCTAATACATTTCCAAAACTTTCCATATCTTCAGCAACTGCTGAAGTGACTCTCCTCTCACTTTGGAGTTAACTCATAGGTATAACTGAAGAGAAAAATGAAGCACACATCTATCTTACCCCCAATCTGTGGTTGTTGTGAAGTTATCTATATGTGTACAGACATGTTCATATTTCTCTCAGCTCCCAAACTGGTCTCCATTTTCACTTTCTTCTACCATCAGCAGACTTCAACCAGCCTCTCGTTGTTACTGCTCTCATTTTTCCAAAGTGGACAAACATGAATATGATTGCATTTCAATGGAGCAGCCAAGTGAATAGAAACAAATCAAAACACCAAAGCAGAGGTAGCCTCTTAACTTTCACTGTTCAGCACCTTGGAAGACATACAAACAGCAACAGCAAAGCTATTTGAAAACCTACATGGGATTTTTTTGGTTCACAACAGCAAATAGCAGTGTTATGATAACTCTATAAAAAGGTAGAATTTGTATGGAAATGTTACAGCTTTTATTACACTAAATCCTTACACTCTATCCTCATTCTGAAAGGCAAGGAAGTAATTTAGAAAAATATATCTTGTATCAAAGATTAACTGGCCTTCCTCAAACATAAAAAAAAAATAAATTCCAACTGCCAGGAAAAGAAAGTATGTCAAGCAGTACCAAGGCACACAGGCTGGAACTGCAACAGCAAGTTTCACTGCTTCTAACATGGTTTGCACACATAGGATATCCCAAGTCTCAATGCAAAGCACACTTCCCAACTCTTCTCCCAAGTCAGGGGGCAAAAACCTCAGAGCTACAACTTAAGCTAGCAAAACAGGAGCAGCATTGAAGTCTGAAATGTTTAAGAGTTCCATGATTTCTCAAAGCAATAGTACTTGTGTGATACTGGGAGAGAAGGGCAAGGAAGCAACTGGAAGATAATCATACCCCCTTAAAAAAGGTGTGAGAAAGATAAAGAGAACCTCAAGAACATATTCAAATGTATTGTATCACTAAACAAATCAGATGGAAAACAAAACAAGATGCAGCTTTCTAGGCAGTTTGAGAGATGTCTAAAAAATTTCTGAGACTTCACATCATTCTTCTGCTGATACCTGTTTCCCACAATCTAACGAGTAATTCAGGTTATAACCTGAGGCTTTCACAAACTTTCTTTTAAAGAATTAAAAACGTATTTATTACTTCTACCAGCTATTATTACAAATGCTACTATAACATACCTAAAAGGTTCTACCCATACTGTGTTACACATATTCAGTAGCTGGTGATAAAACCTGCACCATGAATTTCTTCATAAAAAAGCCTGATCATTATTTGGCTTGAGAAGAACATAACAAACTTCCTTCTCCTAATAAAGATGCAGTTTAATCTCCAAGTTATTCCTCCAAATCTTGACATAGGCCTGAAAGCTTTCAACAGTTGTATCAACATTATATATTTAAAAACCTGTCTATAAATACATCACATAAAATTGTATATGACCGTATATAACACATTTTGTATAATACTTGTATGTTCTCTGCTCAGTCAACTTGAATGAAGAACTGATGTGGAAATTTGAGAGACACAATATGTAACACTGCTGCTATCGTCAGCTGAATTTTTACATACTCTTCCCAAAGAGACTTTTGAAAGGCAAAAAAAATAAAGGCTTTATTCTTCTCTTGTAACAACATTCCCAAGAAGAGATTTAAATTTGAACACCAGAAGGATACTTATATTAGGTGTTTTCACCAAGAATTCTCCCTATTGTGACCATCCAGAAACAAGACCCCAAACCATGAAGTGGGTTCTCAGAAGCTGTCAACATTTTAAGTGATGGAAGGAACACATCAGCAGTTACCCAAAGCAAAGAAAATTCCAAAAGAGCACCCATTTTTAGCTGAACCAATTGCTACAAGCATCACTGACAAAAACAAGCTGTATTGTAACTACAGCAGTAGCTTTGCTGCAGTGCTGACAGTCTATGCAAAAACACAGTGGAAAAACTAACTGTGGCTCTCAAGGGCAACTCTTCTACAGGCTGTTCTCAATGGAAGGTAAGAATATTTACTTTGGGGCTGGGAGAGAGGGGAAGTCCCTTTCACTGAGGAACAGAGCAGGAAACGACTGGTCAATATTCCCGATAACCGTGTTATCGCCTTAAAGGAAGCTGAAACTCAGTCCTGTGTTGCAAGAAAGTGCTTGAACATCACGTGCAGGTTTGGCCTCTGCACCTGGGAGTGCCGTAAGATCTAATGGAATTTGGGTCTTGCTCTGCTTAATGCTCTAAGCCTACTCCAGGCACGCTGCAGCACAAAGTTAAATACATGTATTTCTTTTTCTGTGAGACCAATGCACCACTTATTCAGTGATGTGAACTCTCCCTGAGATGAGACAAAAGGTTACAAAGCAGTATTTACTCCATTATACTTTGATCATAAAGGTGCACTACCCTGAGGTCAGACAGGAACAACAGACCCTTGCAGTTGGGAAAGGCTGCTGTTACTGCGGTTCCTGTTAAAGGAATATAGAAAATAACTGATTGTACTTTCCAATATATTAACATACATAACAACATAGTACTGGTTATATTCTAGTTCAAATGGCATATTAACAAGCATAGTATGGAATTAAGTATGTTACATTAGAGAGTTAATATTTATACGTGACTTCAGAACACAAAGCAGCACAGTAAAAGTGACAATAGAGTGTAATTCACTAATGGCAAATTAATTACAGTAATTTAACAAATGCAACACCCACATGTCACTGATTGATGAAGCCAAGTAGTATGCCTAAAAACATGAATAGTAGGAACTTCAGTTCAGCTTAGGAAAGTTATTCTTATTCTTCTTTTATATTTTAATTTTCACAGAATTGCTATGCTAATCCTCAAAATTAATTTCAGTATTTTTCAAGATAAAAAGAAACAATTCAGCTAATTTGCAAGTTACAAAACAAGGGAGGAGACTTCAAGCATGCTTATGATACAGAAGATAAATGCCAGATACCACACCTAGACAAGCTTGAGCTAGTTACAATCAGGACAAAAACAATGCTTCAAGTTATTTTTCACCATGCTGATGCTACTAATGTATGATCTCCAGTGGTGCTACTCGCTCCAAGCATCGGGTTATTACAATGAATCAAGAAAACACAAAGCATGCAACTAAATAAGGATGCAGATATTCAATGTGACACTGAGTAATATATCACCGATAACACAATACTTAAATTGCAAAAAAGAGTAAAGTTTCAAGAGAGGTCTTCTTCACAGGTGTTGTAGTATTATGATTAAAGAGTTATTCATCTCAATAAGAAATATTAAGATTTTTAGAAGAGAAAAAGCAAGTAGATTCATGACCATCTTGTGATCACATAAGGATAGCGTATTTTGAAACTTGCTACTCAAACCCCTAACATACAGTATTTCTTATTTATCAGTCAGTAGATTTAGAGAATGTACGCTCCTGGCACTCTTCCTTACCGGAAAAGCATCAAGCTTTGCATCACTTCAGCCTATATCCTATTTAATATGCCAATTTCAGAGATTCACAAAAGACAAAATATGGTATAGTACAGCAATTAATAGATTATTACGTGCCATAAAAAAGTACGATCAAATTCAGAGTTATTCTGAAGAGACCTTCTTACATCTGAATAAACAGTTTCCTAGGTTATTGATCCTCATCAGTGTATTCACATTTAATGCAGTCCCCCCTGGCAGCAAGGAAGGTTGGAAGACACAGCTTAAGCAAAAAAAGCAAACCACAAAACTTACATTTGAGAAACAACTGGCTACATATTTTAATGATTCCCTTGTGCTTATCACAAACTGCACAATACTCCATAGTAGGGCATCCTTTCATCACTAAAGAAACACATGCAACTCCTTCCCCCACAAGCTACTGTGACAGTATAATGAGCATCCTTGCAACAAAGCACTCCTATTGAGCAGCTCGGTACTATGAGAATAGTTCTCTTTCTTAAGGGCAAATATTCCTTTACCATAATAAGGTTTGACAGCTTTCTGTTAATGTTCAACCACTGCACTGGGAGGAGGCTGTTTTACATCTAGGAAGTAACAGCTATGCTGTCTTCAGGTCAACACACCAACAATATCTAGGTGGCAGACCATGTGACAGAAACCTCACACACCTGCAAGGGTCGGACTGAAGAGAGCCCTGCTTTGGCTACAAACAGGTTGTGCTCCAGGAAAGACAAAAACCCAGCCTGCTACAGACAGGACTCAGGTTAACTAGATTAACTAGAATACAAAAATTTAGGAATTTCACATTAGCCTCCTCTTTCCAAAAAGAAAGCTTTTGGGGAAGTTGGTTAGTTTTTAGACAGGTTATTTTATATATATAAATATATACATATATAAAATTATCAAGAAAATGAACCCATTTTAAAAGTCACCTTGCACCTTAATGTTTGACTTATATGAACAACGACCTTTAGAATAAGCAGTACTTAACCCAGTCAGCAACTTTGAAAGCAGTTGGCAACTTATAGGCAGATTTTAAACTTTAAGAATACAGGCAGCAAAATGTAAGTCCTATACCAGCACGATTCATCTAAATACCATAAAAAAGACAAAAACTATGACAGCTCGCTCCTTGTTTAATATGCCTCTTAACGGGCCTCAGCTTCTTGGTTAATTCAGAGTTCAGCTGAGTGTTCCTCCTGCCTCAAGAGCACATGAGGCCATCCTCAAGATTACTCGGTATGGGTACTGCAAGTGGTACAGACAGCTATCCAGCTCTTCTCATCATTTAGGGGAAAATAAACAAACTTACTTCAACTTCTGTTTTTTTCTCGATCAACTTTCAGAACTGAGAACCCGAGAACTTAAAAAGAGGAACAAGCAGCAGCCACATATTAATCAGCACCTACAAGAGGGGTTTGGTCCCATTTTAGAATAAATGGCGGAGACACATGATCCAATTAAAGTCTAATTATGTAAGTACTAGGCAAGAGTATTTACACAGGCACCGATTACAGCTATTAGAGTCTAAAGTCGCTGGCCGGAGAGGCTCGGCTTCCTCCTCACCGTCCCGACCCGCACGGCCGTGGGGTCCGTTTCATTTTTAACCTCCCCCTTCCACAGCTCTCGGTACAAACAATAGGAAACGCCGGCCAGAAAACCCCGTTTCCACACCGTGCTCCCCTCCGGCGGCCGCAAGCCTGGAAGAGCCGCCGGTGTC
>NW_010306094.1:0-32249 GCF_000700745.2 Antrostomus carolinensis
CGGACTGCAAACCGCCCGTGTGCCTGTAGCTCTGTACCTGCCCCATCCCAGGACCATCCCAGTCCTGCCTGCTCTGCGCTGGCACTGCTGGGCTCCCTCTGCCCACATCGGGACTCAAACCCTGGGCAAAGTCACAGTCTAAACACCCACACAGGGAGTGGGAGAGCTGGGATTGCTGCCTCGCAGGGGAGTTCACACACACCTCCCAGAGACTGCCTGGAACCGTGAGCTGCCGGGGGAGGCCTGGGCAGGCTGGGGAAGGGCTTGGGGCACTCTCACGGGGAAGCAGAGCGGTAGGGCCGGGCAGAGTTACCTGCATGAGAAAGTCTCACACACTCGGACAGGAGGAGCAGGCTCCGGTTTCTGCTCTCAGCACACTTTTGCTAAGAACCTGAAGAGACATCTCTGTTCAGGAACCCACTGTCCTGAGGCACAGGACACCCACTGAGTGCTCTGCCCCGCTGGTACTCTTTCTTATGCTTTTACAAGGGAAAAAAATCACTTCTGATCCACAGTACCCCGCAGCAGGGAGTGCTTGCCCTTGAAAGAGCATTCCCAGCTCCAGGTGTAAAGAAGCCTGACAGCACATAGTGTTCAGAGGAAGGGACATCCAAATGATATCTCTGCTTGCTTGCCTTAGCCAGTTCCCACTCCAAGAAATATATTTTTTATGCCAAATGCTTACTAGGTGGGGCTGAGGCACCTCATGTAGAGTTCTGAATCCTGGGGGTGCTGTAGGTGCAGAGAAACTTTGGGTTAACATGGAGCTGGTTATCTGACCAGCTCGTGTTGTCCTGTGACAGTTCAAACACCATGTTAGGTGGGGAAGCCTAGGCTGGCTTAACAGAGCTCGGCTGACATCAGCACAGGTCACTCACATCCCCAGAGCACCAGGGTTTCTCTGCACTGCTCAGACTGATGAGACGTCTACCACGTGGGTTTGGTGAGCAGGAGAAAAGCCCCATGCCCATTTCTTGAGCTTGCCTTTTCCTCTGGCAGCCCATGGGTTTCCTCAGGCCATGGGCTACACGTGACAGTCTGGGCTTGTGGACCACCAGAAGTCAGATTGTGGTGGGAGGAATTGGGGTGCCAGGAAGGGAAACCTTTCCATGAAAAAAATTCATCACAGATTTGCCATCATGGGAAGAAGTGGCTTCTGTCTCCCTGGATCTCCCCTGCCTCTGCTCCTCCATCCCTCCTTTCAGGGGGATGTACGTGTCACCTCTGTGGTTTCTGAGGCTTCTGAGATATTTTTTGGAAGTCTGCCACACATATGCTCACACATATCAGTGATTTATCATGACTGCTCACACATATCAGTGGTTTACTGTCTGTGTTGTGATCTCCTCACTCCCGTGCAGGTGAGAAACCAGCCATCTGAAGGTGGGAAGTTCCTGACTTAGTGCCCAGCCTCACTTCTTCATCCATGGCCTTGCGTGCCCACTGCTAGCACTGCACTGGTGCTGTCTGCTGGGCTAGCTGGAGGGTCAGGCACTCTCCAAGCCCAACTGAGATCACTCAAATCTCCACTTGGTATTTTTATAGTGATTTACACCTGGCTGAGGTCGGGTCTTTGAACCAGAATTTTCTTTAAAACCAAAAGGGAAAGCTGGAAAAACAGACAAAGGATTTTTTTTTTTAATTTCCAATGCAAGAAGCCAGGTTTTGAAGACAGCCCTGGGTTCCTGCTGCCGTGGAAGACATTGTACCTGTGGCAGCCTCCTTGCCCAGTGAGCAGCTTGTGCAGGTCTGGCTGTCAGTGACCAGCTTGGGCAAGTCCCCAGGTAGCCACGGGGAAGCCCAACCTTCACGTTGACAATTTGTTTTACAATTCTCACGCTTCAGCTTGACCAAAACCATACCCTGACCTTACAGCTACAGGCAAGATCAAAATGACTTCGCAACTGTTATTTATCCACTTACATTAGTCACTCACAAGGTAGACACACGCGTTTGACCGCGGCAAGCTGTGTCTGGTGCCACCAGGGGACACTGTTGGACAGTCTATGGACCCTTCCTGCCATGGCAGGTCTTGTCTCCCTCTCCATCATCCCGCACTCCTGGCCTCAGCCTCCCTCCCTCCCTCCACCACCCTTCTTGGCACCCCTTGCTCTGGCACCGCTTTCTTTAGAGCTGTTCTTGGCTGTTGGTTTTCCTCCGGCAGTTTTATCGCCCAAGGTCACCGTGTTGCAGTATCTTGTGTTCTGTTCAGTCTCTCCTCCCCAGAGGCAGGTAGCCAACCCACCAGTTTGCTGGGAATGTCTCACGGACCTGCATGGAGCTGCAGGACTTGGCATGCTCAGGACCAAGAGACATAAGCCAGGCACAACCTGCCTGAAAGTTTGGAAGTGCTCAGAGCAGAGATGTGGGTTTGGACCTGTTCAGGAGATAAGGTTCAGTCTGGATTCAGACCACTCCAGTTCCCCGTGTTAAAAAATGTCCTACAATTCTATTCCCTGTAATAAGAGTGAAGTGTAAGGTTCGTTGTTTTTGAAGTTAGTACCTTAATGGTTTGAGCAATAAGAAAGACATGGAATCATAGAATCCCAGACTGGTTTGGGCATGGAATCATAGAATCACAGACGGGTTGGGTTGGAAGGGACCTTAAAGCTCATCCAGTTCCCCCCCCCTGCCATCAGCAGGGACCCCTTCCACTAGACCAGGTTGCTCAAAGCCTCATCCAGCCTGGCCTTAAACACTTCCAGGGAGGAGCAGCCACAGCTTCTCTGGGCAACCTGTTCCAGTGTCTGACCACCCTCACAGTGAAGAACTTCTTCCTAATATCTAACCTAAACCTCCCCTCTTTCAGTTTAAACCCATTTCCCCTTGTTTTGTCACTAACTGCCCTTGTGAAAAGTCCCTCCCCAGCTTTCTTGTAGCCCCTTCAGGTACTGGGAGGCCGCTATAAGATCTCCCCGGAGCCTTTTCTTCTCCAGGCTGAACAGCCCCAACTCTCAGCCTGTCCTCATAGGAGAGGTGCTCCAGCCCTCGGATCATCCTGGTGGCCCTTCTCTGGACTTGTTCTAGCTGCTCCATGTGTCTCTTGTGTTGGGATATGTCATTACTTGCTTGAAATAAATAAAAAAAAATTGTCAGGTTGCTTTTTGACATGGAAAGAGGCATTCCTTAAGGAACCTGGACAGGTGGGCACAGGAATGATGTGGGCTCCTGCAGGTTTCCTTCTGAGAAAAGCAAGTTGAATAACTTGTGTGTAAAAAGGGCCTCCCCTCAGGGCTGGTCCCTGAGCCTGGGCTTGAGGTGAGGCAGAGAGGCAGTGTCCATTGCTGCCCATGGGGAGTTCCTCTTGGTGTCCCACCCCAGGGAGAGCAGCTTGGATGTGCTGGTGCTCTCATACAGGCAGCTTTGGGGATGGGGGAATGGAGGAGAGACAGTGAGCCGCGTCTGGGGACTGTTCACTCACTGTGGCAAACGAGGATTTTGCTCCTTACAAAGAGAGGGCTTCCCTAGGTCCAAACTCCAATGGACAGAGTCACTCTTGATTGATTCTCTGTGGTTAAACCCATGGTCCATGCTCTCCTTGGGGCTTCTTTCAGTACTGGCTGCCCCAGCTGCAACTTCTCTAGACTTTTGGAGTCACTTAGCAAAATGATGGACAATTGGACCCTGCCCCAGGCACCACAGAAACATTTTGCAGAGTCTCATTCTGCGTGTAAAATGGCTTCATCTGTGAGAAGTTTTGGGATGGTCATTATTTTGGAGGGGAAGCTCCTTTGTTTTAGGATCCTCCATGGCATGAGGTATCTTCTGATTTGCAGCATTACCTGGAGATCAGGACAAGGTTGTTACTGTCTGCCGCTAACACACAGATTTAGAGGACACATGGATCTGTATCTCTGCTCACGTCATTTGCCATAGCTGCCTTGAACTCAGAGTTGAGTCCAACTGAGAATCTGGTCCATCCTGTACCCACAGGGCTTTCTTCAGTGTCATGGTATTTCTGCAAACATCTCTGCCAAGTGCTAACAGCGCACCAGAGAGAAAGTTCACGCTCATGCTTTGAGAACTAGTGTGCTGAAGAACTCCATGCGTCGTGCTTAGGCCAACAAACACCTCAGTGACGGGGAAGGATTTTTAGGTGGCAGTTTCCTTTCTGTTCAGGAGATGAAATGCTCGCAACACTTACTGTAGGAGAATCGAGCTGGTCAGCTCGCGAGCGCTTGTGTATTTGAAGTGTTTAAAAAAGGGGATGGTGATTTTAGAAGTGAAGAGTAGAAATGGTCTGGCAGTCAAGTGATGTGTAAGGATGGATGTGGTGTAGGCAGTGGAGCAGGATGCCCTTGTAGCACGGCAGGAGGCAGGAGGCAGCAGTCTGTGTTAGTTATGCTCAGGGTTGGCAGCCAATGCCTGTGCTTCAGCCGGGACTAACTGTGCTGATCATGATTGACTGCAATTCCAGAGACGACTCAAAGCTCAGTGTGTCTTCTCCAAGGGGTGGATAAGTGTGCTGAGATGATAATAATAATAATAATAATCCATTAAAGTTTTATATTCTTTATGGTTCTTTGTCCCCTGTGATGGTAGAAGCATTTTTGTAATCCAGAGCGTGTTGGAATATTCCTGGAACATTTTTTTCCTAATGAGTATTCTCATTTAGAAGATTGCTTCAACTCATTGGGAATTCACCTTCCCTGCAGAGCCCCAGATTTCATGTGCGTGTGGCAGGCTGGGAATTGATGGAAAGGAAAGGAAGGTGCTGAAACTCGTAAGAGAAAAGTCCCTGCTCCCCTCCATCCCACACTGCTTCCCGAAGGGGGTGAGAAGTTTGGCTGGGCCTCCTGGTTCTCACAGAGACACTGAAGGGTCTTCATGTCATTGACTTTTAGGCCATGTGTTGGAAAGGTGGTTTTGTCCTGTAGTTGAGGAAGAAAGAGATATTCTGACCTGAGAATGAGGATTGACATTGTCATACCCAGAGGACAAATGGGATCTGTGGCAAGAGTGGATGTGCTTGCATTTTTGATGAATTATCCAGAGCAGATGAGATGACCTTATCCTTCTACTTTTGCTGCAGGGAGACAACAAAGTCCTGATCTAATATAGACCCTGCAACAGCAAAAGGTAAACCTGTGAATTTCTGTTGGATCATCACTTTTGCATCAAGTAGCTCTGGCTTTTTTGACCCAGCATTAGGAGTCCTAGAGCTGGGCTGGGTGTTTCAGAGTACGATGGCTTGGATGGCTCTAGTTTTGAAACCTTTTCTACCAAGTCTCTTCTTTCCCACTGGCTCTTTGATTGGTTACATTGCTGAGTAAGGTATGAAACCTGGGAGTCAGAGGTAATCTGAAAACACCCTCCTGCCCCTGCAGCCTCTCTGGTTATAGCAGGGTAAACCAGGAGCAAGGGCATGTTTTGGCCAGTGGAAATCTGGGATCTGAATTTAGTTTTTAGATCCATTGATATCAGTGGATTTCCTTATGGATTGAATCACTTATTTGTCCTGGTTGGTTCATACACTTGCTCATAGATCTGGTCTGGTCATAAACTTCTCTGGAGGGTCTGCTTGGAGTTAGCAATCATGCTGTGGAGGACAGGCACCCCCCACCCCTTTTCTTAGGTAATGCTTTTTGTCTGAATTTTCTTCTTGCAAATATCTTTGTAAACATGCACAATACACAGAGAAGGAGAAACCAGGACCTCATGGCTGGGATCGGGGGCAGAGGAGCAGGAGGACACCAGAGATCTGCTTTCATGGAGCGAGCACGTGGAAGTCATTGGCTCTTGTGCCTCAGTTTCTCCCTTTGCAGACAGGGAGACAGTAAGAACTGCCTTGCAGGGTGACTCCCACGGTGTGGCATTGGTGTCTCTCTGGAACACGGGGCCCCAGCAGAACAGCTTTTGAAGGAAGAGATGATTTAAATTATTTAGGGTGTTGTCATGTGATCAGAACTGATTGAGTTCCTGTGGCTTCACAAGTTGCCATCTGTTATCAACCTTGTTATAAATTATGCATCAGCTTAAAGCAAGGCTTAAACCAAAGGAGTTCAAGCAAAGTCCTCACCCCAATGATACCATAAAACTGTCTTTAGGGCTGTTAGTACTGGATCCAAAACACTGCAGCCACAAGAGAGAGCGTGCTGGTCCAGTACAAGCTCTCTCTGCTGGTTCAAACCCTCCTGCCAGATTGCCTTGGTAGTGGAAGGGTTTCTACTGGGCTAGGTGTCCTCTGGTACAGGCTCATAAAACTGGTGAAAACTCCATTGCCAGTGTCCTGGCTAAGTAGACAGAAATGAGACTGTGGGCCCACGTCAGAGTCCCATCAGGCTCAGGATCGTGTGGTCAGGGGTCTGAGGCTGAAGAAGGCACAGTGACCACATGCTGATCACTGGCTGACTCAGTGGGAGGCTTTGTGAAGGTGTTGGCTCTGGAAGTGCCATCAGCCCTTCTGTAAAACCTGACAGTGTACATGTGTGTGGTGGTGTCAAAGTGATCATTGCAGTAAAACACTTCAAGCCCCACTCAGATATTCATCTGAGTCCTCCACGACCTGGAAGCGTCACGGCCAGAAAGCAGGGTCTGCCAGAACATTCCCATTTCTCAAGCTGATCTCCAGTGTGTCAGCTAGTCAGTGCCCTTTCCCTGTGCAGCAGAGGTGCCTCGAGCCACTGCAGCCATGTGTATGGGCTACTTCCCTCTTTGGACAAAGTGCTGTTGCTCCTTCACAGCTCAGGAAGCTGCTGCTGGCCAAGCTTTGGAGTCTCTCCTTTTGGTTGTCTAGTTTATATTGGATCTGCAGTGATGAAAGCAATTAGGGCTTGCTGTCCTTCCAAGGGTGCAATGCCCTGATGTTCTATCATCTCTCAGGTCAAATTTACAGGCCAGGCTTTCTCTGCAGTGTACCAACATGAGGTGGCCAGCTTGGCAACCCAACGTGGCTGGGACAGCCTTGGCTCTTACTGCAGTTCTGGGGCTGGCTGAATTTATACACGTTTCCTGGGCAGCAGATTGGGTCAGCAACCTTGTTCTGATGCAGTGGCAGGTTGTTTATTACCATCCATTTGAGTTCAGAGCCTATAAAATAAACATTTCTCTCTATGGGAACAGGCAGCAGCGATTCCTGTAGCTAAATCAAGACTTACTTGGCGAGTGTGTGTGGTAGGGAACATGGAAAATTCATGGCATCTACAGAATCCAAGTGCTTTCACATAGATTGTGTGGCTGTTCTGAGGAGGACGACTGGGATCTGTGAGCCAACCAGGCTGGAGAGGCAGGGAATGAATGTCTCCTGGCATCAGCAGTGGTTGCAGTGATAATTCCTGTTTGGATTTCAGGTCATGAATCTGTTCGTGGCTGTGAGGACACTTCCAGTGGCTCCAGCTTCATCCCAGTGTTCACAGCTATTTTTTTACAGCTAGAGGTTGCTTGTTCCATCAGCTGGCACAAAGGCTGACTCTATGGATCCTGGTTTCTGTCCTTGGATATCTGAGAGCAAAATCCTTTAACTTCAGAGGGAGTTACTCACACAGTGTCCCTGCTAGAAATAGAACTATGTCCCTTCTCTTTAAAGCAGGGCCAGATTGTCTTCAGCTTGATGTGCAAAGCCCTTCCCCTGGGAGAAAGCCAGCCTGCTTTTTCTCCCAGATCCACAAGTGCCCGTACCCCTGGGAGTTTTACAGAGGGCTGAACAGTTTCTTCAACTGAGATAGGAATTCAGAGTTTTTCTTAACCTTCTTTAGAAAGAGGGAGGTGGATAAGAAAGGAATAGCACCACTGTTAGGATTCCTGTAAACTGAGTTGGTCAAATTGGACATCTTCTCTCATGTTTTGTCCTGATGACTTTGCAGTCTGAAGGTGAAGAAAAAGAATGGTGAAGCCTGTGGATGCTGGAGCCACGGTGGATCAGGAAGAAGGGAATAACAAAGCAAAGGAGAAAGAGTTGAGTGTGGACCACCAGGATGGGAGAAAAGTGAGACAAATTCTTGGACTAAGTCTTAAATTGCTCCAAACCACAGGGTATTGTGCTTGGGGGAGAGGCAGGGAGGGAAGAGTTATGCAATTTCATCCTCAATCATGCAAAGGCAAATTAATGGACAAAAGGATTGTATTAGATATATTGCAGTTGGAGCCTAGTAGAGCATTTGATACAGGGTCTTACAAGATCTCACCCTCACTCCAAAATTGTTTGGCTTGTCTTGGATAAAAACTCAGTCACGTGGATTAGTAGAAATGACAAATGATACATGGCTCTGATCACACGGATTTTGGACCAGTGTGACTGATGGAAGTTGTTGGTGCCTCCGTTTTACTGAGGGCTCCTCCTGTGCATTAACAAACCAGTAAAAAGCATTTTAACAAAAGTTTTAAGTGCAATATTTTTCAAACATTACAGAGTAACTTATACACAAAGCATGTCAGAAACTAGGAAATTTGGTAATTTTGGTGGGATAAAAATAATGAAAGTGATGGAATGTTAGAGGAGGAAAAAAAGATTTTCTATCTGAGAAAAACATCTGAGAGCAAATTTCTTCAGGAAGGAGAAGCCTCAAAAGCTTCAATGTGAGACAGCAAGGTGAGCAGTGTGTAGTTTGGGCTTGCATACTTGGGTGTCTGTGGTAGACTAACAACAAGGTCACTGAAGTCAGGTTATTGGGCCAGACTGTAAACTGGGGTAAGCAGAATAGCTCCGTGGAAATTGGTAGAGATTTGGCAGTTTATCCCTGTTACAGATATAGTTGGGGTAGAATTTACTGCCAAGAAATTACCAGTCAACTGGACTGAAATCAGAGCAAGTAAGAGAGATGAGTTAAATGAATCTATTTCCCCCTGAATACTAAAGAAGAGAGTCTGCTTACCCCAGGCCAGAGGAGAAGGAGAGAGGCTGTACAGGAGCCTGCCAAATTCACAGAGGTGTGGGAGTGTTACTGGGAGGACTTGGCACACTTGAAAGGAAGTGGAGTATGGCACTAAAGCCCATTCCTTGGGAGCAAGGCTGCTGGGAGGCAGCCTTGGTGACCACATCAGCCTTCCTACCTCTGTAGAACTGGATTCTGTGGAACTGGAGTCTGTGGATTATGGCCAAGATTTCACTACAGGCAGGTCATGAGATTTTACCCAACTGTCCCACGTACTGTGGCCAGTTCAGGAAGGAACCTGTGTCTCTCAGCAGTGTATTTCTCCATCCAACATGCATACAGTAAAGATGTATTCTCCACCTGGCTGGAGAATGGGAACACTTTGTTTATTGTTCTCCCTGCAACACTGTCAGACACAGTCAGCATTATGAGAATGGAAGGGCTAAACCTGAAACAATCCTGCATCACTGTGCTTGGCTCGTTCTTTCTGGGGCTAGAGGAGGATGAAGGGTTTCTTCATCTCATTTCCACAGTTTGTATCGAATGCTGCCTGGGCCCTTCTCAATGGCCACCAGTGAGGAAATTGCAATTTGCTGCTACTCCTCAGTACATTTTGCTTGAGGTCTGGCTTTTTATATTGCTCTGTGTGGCATGTGGCAGTTTAGTCTTTTGGAGCATCTGCTGATAGCAGTGTGACACAGTGACTTGGGTGTTAGAGCATTTAAAATGATGGCCAGTCAAAGGATGTACAAAGCCAATCAGACTATAACCTTTGTGTTATAGGCAGTAACGCTAATATGAGATGTTTTCAGTATGAAAGCCATTCAGCTGAAATCTTCTGATCCAAAGCCATTGGTAGTTCATTGCATGATCTTATACTACAGCTTCAAACTTCTGTGCTCATGGAGTTACCTACCAGGTATGGAATTTTAGCTACAGCTAGTTGTCCTGTCTTGCATGAACTGCAGGGGCTGAGTTCACATGGTGGAAAGCAGAGTTCTGTTCTTCCTCTCTTCAGAGTCTCTGCAGCTCTACTACTTGTAGTGGCATTATTCCTGGGTTACACCAGATTTGGACTTGCTATCTTTTGATTTGACAGCAGATCACTCCCCAGTCCATTTCAAGAGAGAACTGGATGGTCAAAAGGTTACTTTTTAAAAAAAAATACTTGGTTTTATATCTTCATTTACTCCCATCTTTGTGATTTTGTTCCTTAAAAATAGCTCTGGGATTGTTAAAGGCTGTTCTTTTTGATAGTGGCATAGAGCAGGAAAGGCAGCATGCCTTGAGCAAGGAGTAAGCAGCTAGGTTTCAAACACTCACTGAGCTCAGTACTTCAGGCAATTCTTTCAGAGTTTTGCACCAATAGAAAAGGAGAGAAGAAAGGAGAAAGTGGAAGGGAGTGTTTATATTGAAATTTTATTTAGTTCCAAAAGCCTAGAGCAAAGCATCAAAACACAGTGTGCCTCATACAAGCCAAGACAGGGAACAGAAATTCCATTATATTCCAGATGAGAAGTAGGTCTTGTTATAAAGGGTTTGGGTGACAAAGCTAAATGTACTTCAAATTTCTCCTCCAATCTATTTTTAATTATTCACGTGTAGCTTCTTTTGTAGGGTTAACAAGGAATTTGCCAGAAGCCAGCCCACAAAGGCTTGAGTTGTAGTTTTCCAGCAGACATCCTGAAAAAAACACTGTCACAGGCAATCAGCATCCTTGGGGAGGTGGCCTGTTAGCGGAGTGTTTACTAATTGGGATCATTCTGCAGCGGGTAATTGTTTGTGACACCCACGCTGATTGGACCCACAATATCTTCCCATCCTGCAAATGGTCCGTGACAGTTTTGATGAATTGGAAGTTTGGAGTCTGAATAAATCTACGGAAGGGAAAAAAAAAAATGCTTCCACTGGAAAATACGTGTTGAAGAGCAGATCTCTGCCCTGGGTCAGCCTCCAAGAATGGAGCCACATGAGCACACAGAAAGAGAGGCCACTCTGTGGGTCTTGTCAGACTTTCTCTTTTTTCCTCTTGCATTTAGTTAAGAGACTGGAGGAGGACCAGCCATGCCAAATTAAAAATGGGAGAGTTGGTTTAGCTTGCACACGACAGGGATGTCCTAACCAAGGACTTTTGGGCTTACTGGGAAACTGCAGATTTGTTGACATATCCCTGGATATGCTGGCAGACAATAGTGAAAGCCATGCAGATGTCCCCAGCAAACAGGCAGCTCTCTGGGCTTGGGAGCAGTACATAAGGGTTGAAATCATCATTTTGCAGAGGAGCTGTGCAGATTTTTTTTGTTTCTGGGAGCTGGACCAAAATTCATTTTACATTATTGACCTAAGTGGTCAATATTTTTTCTATACATATTTCAGGAAGACGCTAGCAAGATTATTACTGCACATATATCAGGTCTAAGAGTCACTGCTACAATTCCCATATCCACTGACTGGACCTATTGACTGGGAAGTAAAGAATTAAAGAAACATTACTCTGTAATAAGCTTGGCAAGCCAGGGAAGTTATCAGTGCTGTTAGGATAAACCTATATTCCTGTTCTGGAATCATAAGACTAATAATGGCTAAAGCATAGGAGACAAGGATTCCAAGGTGTTCCAAAGCAGCAGGGTTCATATTCCTGTTCAGAACAAAGGTCATCCATCCTCCTGAGCCAGAAACTATTTCTGGAGACAGAGTTCTCCTGTAATAGCCTTGCTCCGTTCCACAAGCAAATGAAGCTTCAGATGCAAACTGAAATGGAAAATTATGAGAAGCCATCTAGATCTGAGCTTTGGAAAAGGGGAACTCTTCATATCATCTCTCAGTTTTTCCAGATCCTCCCTGCCCAGCCCAGTGAGAAGCATCCTGTGAAAGGCCAGCTCACTGGACATTTTAATGATGGTCCTTGTAGAATTAACCATAGCAAGCTGAGTGGTGGTGTATGATAAAATTGCAAATCCCTCATCCCAGTGGTCTTATCAAAATGCAAACTGTTCCCTGAAGATCTGGCTGGATACTGAGGAAGGATCTCAATAAACTCATCACCCTGGGGCCTGTGACAACACTGCATGCATTCAGTACTAACTGCCTGAGTTAGATGGTGGGAGGGAAACAAGTGTCTTGTCTTTGAGGCAAAGCTGAAGGTGCGCTTCTCAGATCAAAATGGTGACATAGAGTAAAAGTGTCAGGGCACTGAATTGTGGAGCTTCATTATTTATGCAGACATGTTGTTCAGTTCTATTCAGAATCACTAACATCATGAGATCTCCACCTAGCACAGCAGAAGGCTGGATGAATGAATGAGAATGCACAGAGCTTGCAGAAGGAAGCAGTAGGACTTCCAGAAAGGCAGGGAGTAGGTATCAGATGCTGGCCATTTGACACTCTATATTTAAGATTTCTCCAGGGAAACCCTCTAACTAAAAAAGAACTATATTCCCTAAAATAAAATTTTCAAGTATTCCTCAGCACCTTTATTAGTCTTGTAAAGTCAGAAGACTTGCCCAAAGCCATACAGAGACTGAAAGAGTCCTGACTAGAAGTGTCCAGGTGCACATTACAGTTACCCCATTTATGTAACGAGTGGGGTTAATTAACTGTTTCTGAAAATACATTAAGCCTTTCCCCAGCAGTAAAAGCCAGGATACTCTTCTGGTCGTGCATCATTCCACCGAAGCCAGCAGGATCATACAGGCATGGTGTGGTCCATCTTTCTGGCTCCTATCAGAGGATTATGACTTCAATGGGATCAAGGACTCAGTCTTTGAGTCGGAGCGCTGGTTACAAGAGATGATAATTTTTATGTCTCTTACCAAGGGCAACCCGTCTCCTCAAACCCAGCGTCCTGCACGTGAGCTTAACTCTGGTAATCTTCTGGAGTTTTAGCAGATTCACAGGAAGGGGTGGACCTGGAAGGATTCCTGGAGGCTGTCAAATAAGTATCCAGCGTTTCAATTACCATGAGCTCTAGTGCATCTTCTCTAAATCTGTTTCAAGTTGTTTTTTTCAGGGTCAGTGGAACACAGTATAAATCCCGGTGCGCTCAAGTCCTTCAGGCAGAGAATTTGGGGAATACATATGGAAATACTTTTGCCTGGTGTTCTCTACTCTGCACCCTTCCCAAACAGAACATACATTTGTGTTGCAGTATAAAAGGGAAAAACCTCTGAGCCTGGAGTAATGTACACAATTCAGTAATACATGAAATTCAAAGCCTCCCATTAATCACATTGGTGTTTAACTTTCAGATTTAAAACCCTGCAGGTTGGCTGGCCTTTGTTCTGCTAAGTGGAAGGGGGCATTCCAGCCTCTCCATGCAGAGTTCAAAAGCCGCCTCCGGTAACAAGTGCAATTGGCTTTATAGGCCTCATTGTATTCTCCCTTCGGGGCATAGTGAGAAGCTACTGCACAGGTTGGCCCCTTATCAAGCTGTTCAAAGGAAGAAAAGTTTGGATAGCAAAGGTTTGGCAGGTCACTGAGAGGAACTGCTTGCAGGTTCAGGAGGCCAAGACTGGAAAAGTGATGATGCTGCAAGACAGGATCCAGCTGCATTGGCAGGTCTGGGCAGGAGGAGCAAGTTTTACAACCACCTCTCCTTTCCTCCCGCCACCATCCCGTTTCCAAGCCCCTTGTTTTCATCAGCGTTAGCTCATTTGAAGATTTTTGTGAAGAGCATTTCATGTTGGAGTGCTTGTCTCTGATGTGCCCTTGTGGGTTTGGTTATTCTTAAACTGTTTTTGGTGGTTACCTTTGTGTCCAGGATTCATTCACTCATCCAAGTACTGCAGCTTCCTTGCCTCTGGCTGTTCAGACCCCCATCCTCCCCTACTTTTTCAGTCTACTCAGAATTGCTGTGTGCCTTTATCCCACCCTGGCTTTCCAGGGCTCCACACAGGCACATTAGGTCACAGGGGGCAAAGACTATTCCGCTTCGGTTTAGCAGCCTGCTGCCATAGGAACCTGCCTACTTGCTAATGCCTCCCCTGGCCTTCAACACCAGTGGGCTGCTGTGGCTAACCAGAGAATAAACTTATCTGTAGTAGCTGATTTGCATCAGAGTTGTAGTCTTGGGTGATCCAGCAGTGGCAGTAGTGATGGCTGTGCTGTGGTTGCAGGTATATTGGAAGTAACTTCAGGTGGACGAGGTTGGAGGGTGGTAGCATTCCAGCTGTGATATTGTGGAGGTTCAGAAGGAAGCAAAATCCTCACCAGAAACCTGGTAAATGGCAATCTACAATTAATCTACAGTATTTTGGCCATTGGGTAGTTTAAAGTGCATCCATAAAGCTGTAATGACATGTCCTCCAGCTTCCAAATCCCAGTGTGTCATCCCAGGTGAGACCTGGACTTAAGATGTTCTGTCTGAATGGGGGAGATGCAATGAGCATCCCAAGAGTGCTTACAAACATCCCAGGAAACAGGATATGGGACAGACTTTTTAGAAGTAAACACACTTTGTGATTCAGTGAGACCCATCGCCGGTACATGAGCCTGAACTTTGAAGTTAAATGGTCTAAATTCCAGAGAGTCCAAAGGTTTTACACAGTGGAGTGAAATGCCAAGTTCTGCAGGCGTATCAGAGGTACAGCTTTGGTTTAAAAGCTCTATATATAGTGATGACCTCTTGTTGGTGGGTCATCCAAGGACATTTTTGGAGCTAAACTCAGCTTCTGATGGTGCAAATTATTAATGGCCATCAAAGTGGTGGAAAAGTTTGATCCTGTGAGGTCCTCTGCAAAACTTAACCAGGAGAATAAAGAAGTCTTTTAACAGGGGGAGAGAATTCAAATGCCTGTGAAGATCAAGTGGTAAATTTATCATTCTCACTTTCAAAATTGTGGGCTGACAAACTGAGCCCACCACCCAACAAGAAAGACAGCATGGCCTGAAAGACTTTCTTACAGAACACAAACGTGGAGGTGCAGCAGAGGGCATAATTTTCCTGTGCTGTCAGTTGAAGGGACAATATTTTATGCAACAACACTGAATTTAACTTTCAGTTATGAAGTAGATACTGTTTTTGTAGGGCCACGCTGGGCTTTTAATGAAGCAAATGGCACAGCTGCCACTGCCAGGGTTTGGCCCTCGGCAACTTCAGCTCCGGAAGTTCTTCTGTTATATATTATATATAGAAAGAGGAAAGTTTCCAACCTATCAAGCTTTGATACAAACAGCTTTTCCTATTCCTGTCAAAAGGATGAAGTGTGTCCTGCAAGCAGCATGCCAACATTTCCAAAAGACCGGATTATTGAATAGTACCTTGGAGTTTTAGTGAGAGATCACACAAGTGACTTTCCAAACTTAATCCTTATGCTTCTGCACTCTCCAAATATATGGCAAAATGTGGAGGGGGCTTTTCAAAGGCACTAAGCACCCCACCCTCATTTTAAGGTCTCTGTTAACTTGAAATCAATATAAAGCCAGGTGTCTAACTTAGGCAGTCCCTGGTGTTTCATAGTTAAAGGTTGCCATAAAAAGCAGTGTTAGTTAGGACATAGTGAAAGATCTCAGAGAAGTTCTGTGGACTTAAAAAGGAGCAGGACTCATCTTGGCTTCTGATCTAAAGGGTTTGACACACAAGCAAGCATCTGTCAGCTGCCCGGTAATAACTTGCTGTTGGTATATTCTGACCCTGTGACAATCCACAATAAAAGGAAAATAATTAGATTTAGTGTTTTTCTCTTTAACTTGTGGGAAAGCTGCTCCATATTTGAAACAAAAAAGGTCCCCCAGGGATGTGAGTGTGCATGTGGATGAGAGAAGCTGGTGTGCGGTTGTTTGTTACGTTGCAATCGCTCATTTCTGTGTCAGAGCTCTGTGATACAGCAGCTTCTCATTTTTTCTAGCTTCTCTTGTCTTTTCTGCTGCTTCCTCTCAATTGCCCTTTCCTCTAACAGAAAGGAGAAGAGATTCCTGTCATGGCATTCGTAGGCCAACCCTGAAATAGTCGGTTTGATGCTCATGTGCTATTTCTTCTTTCTGTTTCCCTGACTGATGGAGATAAGCTGGGTCTCATTTCCTTAAGGGAACAAGACCCACGGTGATGCTTTGCTGCTGTTTCTCTTAGCTTAGAATAACATAATGCAAACTACAGCTTTTGTTTGCACCTAGAAGGGTTAGATGTGAACCACTCAACTGCAGGCTCCTGTCCTGGAAGGTGGGTTGTACCTGGAAGATGACTTTATGATCAGCCCTACTGATCCAACTTCTGAAAACCTGGCAGGCACCTTCTGGTTCAGGCTGTGGAACATCCTCATGTACAAATGATGGGAACATCTGGTTCTTTCCTGTCTCTTTTGCTTACAAAAATATCATTTATTCATGTAAGGAAGGTGTCAAGTTTGAAGTGAGACCTGTGCAAGCAAAATCCCTTTGTGATGTTGTGGAAGCTCTGGTGGCTCTTGAGCAAGCCCAGGAGATATAAAGTGTTTCCAGAAGCCTGGGAAGAGCCTGCAATGACCATGGACAGAAAGGACTGGGTCTCCCTACCTCCGGTGCTGCTCGTGCCTTTTATCTCTCACAAAGCCTAGCTGGGTGTCATAGGTTCTCTGTGGAGAACCACCTGCCTGGTGAGATCCACGACACGCTCACATGGCAGGGTGTCCTGAATGGAGGTGAATTCAGGGTGGCTGGAGACACTGTCCCCTGTGAGCAGTAGCTTGCTAAGCGGGCAGTAACTAGCTACTGGATGAAAAGGCAGCAGGACCTGGCGCATTTGGGTCACAGTTTATAATTAGTGGGCTGTGAAGAGAAGTGCAGTTCCCGTCACATGAGGGGAAAACTCAGAAAATAACATTTTTTTAGTCCAAGATGTGGGAAAATGAAACTCCTACGACATTCTGGAGAGGAGAAACCCAGTGGGTCTTTGCTTTACAGCAAGCCAGAGGTGACTTATACCTTCTAGAAAGGTGTGTAGGGCCTTGCTTGGATCAGACTCAGCTCTCTGGCTTCATGACAGTGCTCTGGCAGAGCAGAAAATGGGTTCCAATATGCCAAATTGTTAAAAATACACTTAAGAATAGTCTTTGAGAGAGCCTCAAGTTAATGTGGGGCAACAGGTTATCTCTAAAAGGACTTGTCTTTGAGAGCAGTGTCTGATGAAAAGCTTGCAGTCTCTTTTCAGTTCATATGGTGGTGAAAAAATATTGTAACCACACTGGAGGCAGCCTGATAGTTCATAAAAAGACTCAGTAACATAACATGATCTTACTTGTATAGAACTTGCTGTTCTTTGATCCAACTAACTCAGTCCAGGAGGGCTTTAAAAGGAGAGAAATAAAGTGTTTCTAATTAAAAATTTGAAAAAAGTTTTCAAGGAAAAAAAGAAACAACAGAAGAACATCAATTGTAGAATTATTTAATTTAAAAAGTTTCCTAATTCTCCCCATGTTTCAACATGAAAGGTGGGTCTGTGGACAGCTTGTTAAGTGGAATCGCTTGGCTACTGGCCCACACACATGGGTAGCAAGCCAAGTTCTGCCCGACCTCCTCACTGCACCGCTGATGTGCTGCAGCGTGGCAGGAGGAGACGGATGGACGTGAGCAGGAGCACTGCAAAACTGGCAGAGTCAGCAGTTGATTGGATGCCATTTTTACAGCTGTTGGATGTTTGAATTTGGGGAAGGAAAGCCAACTCATGATTTTAAGACAAGGATAATTCCAGTCCTTTAGTGCCTCAAAAGGGGAGTAACTGAGAGTGACAAAGGCTTTGAGATTTTGCAACTTGTGCGCACGCTTCTCCTTGTCAACTTCTTAAGGTGACAAATTAGGAGAAAGACTATTTTTGTTGTTAAATCTTTGAGGGGAAAAGCATGTGTGATATATCTTAAGTAGGTTTAGGTCAGGGCAAAACTGACTTGATCTCGAGTTTCACTGCAATTTCGATCATTCTCTCTGGCATCTGGTGCCCATTTATAAGGTACAAAATAAGGAATCACTTAAAAGCATGCGCAAGCCAATGTGAAATTTGTGTTAAAACAATGCACTTGGGGATTTTAATACAGTAATTGACCCCTTCCTTGTTTGTCTGTCTAATGCTCACTTTGTTCTCTCTAGATGTCACAAGATATTGAATTTACTGGCTAGAGAAGGGCTGCAGAGACTAGAGAAAACAGAAAAATTCGCTGAGAAAGCAGTAGAAGAGGTTAGTGGAAAAATCTTGTTTTCTCTGGGCAAGTAGTACTTACTCTTCTTGTGATCAACATCAGATACTCTCCGGCAATAGTTCCTTGTTTTTCACTCCACCCTGAAAGCTTCTAACCAGAACTGTTGTGTTTTACTGGTTTTACAGATATGATAAAAAAATTCTGAACACCATACAATCCATTTCAGATAAGAGCAGATCAGTACTGGAAACCTTCCACCTCACAAATTCCTGGCTACCAAAGAGATTTACAGACAGTGGGGACAGCCCTGAGCTCTCTTGCTCTTATTCTGCATGTTTGTCATGCCAGAGGCTTTTTATATTTTGCAGGTAGATCTTAAATTTGTAATGTGAGTGTTTTGTGGCGGGCAGGCTGGGAGGGAGAAACGATGCTCATCTGACTTCTGTGTCAATTCTGCCATCACGGTTTGAAGTGCTCCTTCTTTGGCCAGGAATATGCAACCTTTTCTGGAAACTAAGAATTTGGAGTGTTCCCTATGAGTCTGGTCCTGTGCCTCAGTGTTGGGCGAGAGCTGCTGGTTCACTTCACTGAACTGTTCTGAAAGTGGAAACGGGGGCAAGAGCTGCAGTTTCACTGGCATCTTTTCAGTGGCATCTTTCATCTGCATCTGCTACTTGTGTCCAGTCATCCCAGACTCTTCCAGCCAGATCTGTCCGTTCTGGGTGAGACTGCTTCAATCAATGAATGCAATGATTTCAGTATTTCCTGTTCTAGCTCTTGGACTAATGCTTAGGTCTCCAGCCTCTGATTTAGTTCCTTGCTTCTCAGATGCCAAGCAGCTATTTGGATCCTCTAACTGGGCTTTCCTTATGCTGGCAGAACAAGTTAGCAGTATGGCTTTATTCCTATCAGCAAGCACCCTTTATGTAGCCTCTATTTCTCAGCCTGTTAGTTCTACCTGTCCCCAGGAGCAAGTGTGCAGCAGAGGAAGGGTTGCACAGCCAGGCCCCCATGCAGGACATCCATTTGTCTCGCTTGGAAATCCTGACTTTTGAGGTCTGATAATTAAGTGTTTCATTAAACCTGATGCTGTGGTGGAGCCTGGAAAAGTATGTGCTGTATGTTAGAGCACTTTCACATGCTGGAGCACAGGCTCCTCTGCTAGAAACAGCCACCGGGGGAGAGTTGTGGCTGCTGTGTTGGATAAAACCTTTGTGTGAAAGGATCCAGCGGGTCTCTGAGTGAGGAAGAGGCGCAGCTGATGGCAGCGTGTCCCGGCGACAGGCTGAGCTGCACACACGCTGCACCACCTGCGGCTTCTTCCCTGGGAACCTTCTGGTCGGAAGCAGAACGGACCGAGAGGAGAAGAGCTGTCCTTGGGGGAGGAGGAGACAGAGGAGGATATTGAGGAGAGCCGGAAAGTCCCGGGGAGCTGGAAGACTGTAGGAAAGGAAAGACATGACTGGAAGGTTCCCAAAGACATTAAATACGGGGAAGAGATTTTCTCTGCATCTTTAGATGAACTGGAAGGCATGTGAGCATGGCTGACTCCCTGTCAGCTCCTTATCACCATATTCAGGCCTTTCTCCAGAGCCTACCAGGAAAAAGTTTCT
The DNA here is from genome assembly GCF_000700745.2 of Antrostomus carolinensis. NCBI lineage: Eukaryota > Metazoa > Chordata > Aves > Caprimulgiformes > Caprimulgidae > Antrostomus > Antrostomus carolinensis. The sequence continues at coordinate 19,528 of NW_010306094.1, forward strand.
CAAGGAATCATTTGCACTGAGTAGTTCTGCTGCAGACACCAGAGGTGCAAGGCATTCTTTGCTCCTGTGCTTTGATGCAGCTGTACTGATCTACATCACACCTCCACTCAGAATCATTTTTGTCTTGAGAGAAACACTGCTCATCATGTTCAAAACAGTCTGATTTTAGAAAGAACAAAATGAGAATTAAGTGGCAAACAGCTCTAGTAAAGGGAATTAAATCTTAGAAAAAGACTTATGCTCCCGGACTACCTCACTGCTGTCAGGTTGTGCTGTAGTCAGTCACGTCAGCACTGCATTGGCCAGCCTGGTTTTCCCAAGTGCCAGCTGGGTTTAGGGCTTGTACCAGTACAAGAAAGAAAAACCTTGTACGATGCTGAGAACTCCCTGTTTAGGTGCCTGTGCACGGACAGATGGTGTGTACAGTCACAGTGAGATAAAGGGTACTCTGTGGTTGGAAGAAAATACTGTGTAGCTTTTCTTTTACATCAGTGGGAATGACCTGTGATCTCTGCTTTTCTATTCAGCCTGCTGTTTATTGCTCACAAACAATGGAAATAGCTCACATTTAAAGTGTTTGCTCATCTTAAAACCCAGACCCAATCAAAAAGGAACTCTTTGAAAGAAGTTTTCAGCAATAATTTACTTCACTATAATATGAACAAGCTTGAACTGAAACTTTTATGACCTATGACTTGTCAGATTTTTCTTCACAGACCTTACCCTTTAGCACATTTTTCATGATAATACAAGCCAATCTGTTTATTATTTTCAATTTTTGAAAGTAAAAAAAATATTGCATCCTCATGAAAATTGCTTCATTGTTGGGCTGTTTGAGTGGTCAGTGTAATATATCATTGTTTGATCTGGCAGAACCATCTATTTATAAGCTAGGATGTGTCAAACTATTTTTTTGGCAAAACTGGGAAGACACCTGGTTTAGTTTAGATTCCTTGCTATGTAATTCCAAACATCGCTCAGTCCTCTTGGACTGAAAACGCAGGCTAGGATCCAGACTTAAGAGTGCTGCTGTCATTCACAAGATGCTCAAGGGCCTCTGCTCTTGAGGTTCATGAGATCATAAATTCTTTCTTAATTTTTCTTTTTTTCATAGTTGAAGTCTAGGCACAAACCCAAAGTTGGGTACATGTGAAATGTAAGTGAGGCGCAGTCGGCCCCGTTCACTGCATTAGAGGGAGCTGCCTGTATTGACCAAAAGAGGTAGCAGCAAGGCAGTTAACGAGAGTTTGCTCATCAGATCAAGAGGAGTGGGTCACCCTTTGCACTTCCCATAAAACTTGAGAAGACAGCACAACCCTGGGCCATGTTTGGGATTGGGAATTAGAAAAACTGCCTTTTATATGTATTGAAGTAGGTATGAGGGTGTGATAGTTTCACTGGGTTAGCCCTTGGCCAGCAGCCAACACAACCAGTCACCCACTGCCCCCCCCACCCCCAGGGGATAGGGGAGAGGACTGGAGGGCAGGATAAGGAGACTTGTAGGATGAGATAAGAACAGTTTAAAAAGAGAAATAAAAGAAAACTTAAAATAATACTAATATTAAAATAGTAGTGATATTGATAATGGTAACAAAATATACAATGAGTGACACCCAGTGCCATTGCTCACCACCCGCCGACCAAGCCCAGCCCGTTCCCAGATCACAATCCCGGAGGAGCGACAATCCCAAACCAAAACCGCAATCCCGGGAGAGCCAGAGCCCGAGCGAAAGCCAGAGAGAGCAAGAGAGGAAGAGCCCCTCACTGATATACTGGACATGATGGGTTATGATCTGGAATATCCCCTTGGCAGAGCCAAATGCCAATTCAGCTTATTAACTTAAATATTCCTCACCCCCTTGCAGACTGACAGAACACAAAGTCCTTCCCTTCCAGCGACAAAAATGCAAACACTGGTGTGTTCTCAGCGTTTCTCTCATAATCAAAGCAAAGCAAACCACAGTGCTATTCTAGCTACTAAAAAGAAACCCAGCTCTGTTCCAGCTAAAAACCAGGACAGAGGGAGCTGTTGCTTGGCTTGCTGTTGAGAGACCCTGGTCAATAACAGTGCAATGATGCCTTTGCAGAGGTGTCTTTGTAGTGTACTAGTTCCCTCTTGTTAGAGCTGATACACGACGTACTCTATCAGTAATATGTTTTAATATGATTCCCCTTTTGAGTCAGCTAGATTGTGCAGTTGGACAAGATTCAGGATGTACGTGTCACTGTTGCTTGGTTGTAAAGTTCAAGAGCTTATATCGATGGATTCATATTAATTTCAACAATAATTGTTTACAGGTCTCATAAGGGACACTGGAATCATCCTTGTCAAGTGACTGGTGTGATGGGAGTTGTAGTTTGCAATACTGTGTGCATGTTCAGCACTTGCATAAATGTAGTAGTACAGGTCAGAAAGAAGACAAGGTGAGAGTGAGAGAAAGAAAGGAGGGAGAGACAGGACAAAGAAAGGTGTAGATACTGACCATATGCTGTGTTCCTGGTTACACCAACGAACCCGGTCCTTTCTGTCCAGTAACATCACACCATTGCAGCATTACCATCTTCAGCAGGCTTTGTTTTTCCTCTGTGGTGGATCTTCTCTCTTCTAACCGAGAAGAATCCCTTTGCAAGGAGCTGGCCAGTTGTCTAAATAGGCTCCAGCCCCTCTTGATTATTTTCTCTTCATCCTCCTGGTGAGGGAGATAGGTGGTCTGGAAAACAGAGTCCAAGTGAAATGGTTCATGCCCAGAACAGCTAAGCAAAACTTTGCTTTGAGGTCAACTTATTTTTCATAATTTATCTTGTAATGTAAGCCAATGTAGTAGTTTAAGACAAATTTATTTTAAGCCTTAAAGGGCAAAGGACTTGTATATTTAACCACAGGCTAAGTCTGACTTAAGTACACTGAAATCAGCAACAACTGTTACCTCAGTGACCTCCTATCTCCTACCAGGCAAAGTCCCTCTGTTTCTACAGCCTGTGTTTAGACACTCCTCAGTAATACAACCCTGACACTGCTCTGGGAAGAAGAAATGGAGCTTGGTTGGGAGTGGATGAGTGATTAGTAGTGTCAGCTGAACACTTACCAAGGTAGTGAGCAACACTGGGTCACCATTTCTAATGTGTGTTGGGTACTCAGTTGTGCCCTGAGTGAAGAGTTAGGCACCCAAAACCAGCATTGACATCAGCCACCTCTCAGAACGCTGTGAAAGGCTGCCAGGAGAAATATCGAGAAGAAAAGCGTGTCTGAACTATTTCCCCTCACATTACTTCAGATTACCCAAAGTACCTGCAGGCTGGATTCAGCCAGCTCGATGTGCTCTGGTGCACGGTGGCGCCGTGTTGCTCCATTGGACAGATGGAGTACCCAGTAGTGACAACCTTCTCTGTAACAGATCTGAAGTTACAACAGTTGGTGAAGTGGAAGAGGTGCACTCTACATCTTCAGCCCAGAGGGTTTCCAATCCACCTCTTTCCATTTCATACTGGAAAATAACTTGGGAGGAGGGAAGGGGATTCTCCAGCTTTCCTGTTGTAGCTGCTGGGGCCAGAGGGAGCATTGCTCTAGCCACAGAAGATATTCCCTTGTTTTCCAGTGGTCCCTATCCCTAAAACTCTCTATATATTTAACTGGGTTGCTCTTTAATTCAGAATTCAGAAACTGTCTATTTACATGGAGTTTGTGTCTTACCTTCTTGGATTCTGATATCTGAACTCCATCCAGCCTGCACTGTAGACACCTAAGTGTTTTGCTGGATCTAGCCCTAAATATTTCTTCTGCTCAAAATAGAAAGTGTCATCTTCCTCCTGATGGAGCATCTTCTCTGATAAGGCCATTCCTTTTCTTAGTTGTCTAATACCAATTCCAGACTATTTAAATGAATGGAAGTTACATGGATATGTATGACAAATACCATTGAAAACCAGGCAGTAACTGTGCCAGCCCAGTCTCTGACCGTTTCTGCATCTGAAAAGGTAGATAAGCTGAGAACCTGGAGAAGGTAAAAGAAAACATTATTAACAGGAGGCAGTAAAGGGCCTACATTTTCTGCTTTTGCGTTAGAAATTATTTCCTGTAACTCTTGCAAAAGCAGTGGGACAGACTATCCCCCACTGTATCATTTCTTTGAGCATATATTTGATTTGAGTTGTTATCCAGTGAGAGAAAGCAGGATGTTGTGGATTGGAAGCATTTCATACTGACTTTGTGTGGACTGAGAATTTGGTCCTGGAGACAGAGAGACATTTTCATGTTTGTTTTTCCCGTGCTAGTAGATCACTGTAGGAGCAGCACTTTCCAGCTTTTTTTTTTTTCTTTCTTTCTTAAAAAATAAGAAAAATTGTGAACATCCTTCACAACTTTTAAATGTAGTATTTAATTTTTAAACAGTTCTGTATCTGTGTCCAGAGGCTGGGACAATCAAAGACTTCAGTAGATTAACATTCCTTAATAAATGTGATTGCATTGAGCTATTTCTTAGGCCATTACCAGCCTGTCCTTGAAGGATGTGAATGTTCTTCAGTTTCCTGTAAGGGATGGCATTTTATTTCTTGTTTTGCCAGTTTTCAGGATCCCAAGATCTTTTGCTATCTGAACCTTGGGTTTTTGAAACACAGAGTCACTTTTACCACTGTAGGAGTTTGTTGAAAACTTAATATTTCTTGGACACAATGTGCCAGCACTTACCCAACCGTTAGAGAGCAGAGATTCATCAGAATAGGAATATGACTCAAAGTACTTGCATCAGGAATAAGAATGTTTTTTTACCCTACAGTCAATTTCACATATTTCTTTGGCTCCCTTAATACTTCTGACTTCTCTGCTTCCTATTGTACCTATTAATTGCCATTAATGAGCTCAGTGTTTTTTATTTGTCCTTAACATCATAAGGGTAAAAAGGATACAGGCTGTTGGAACAACTGAATTATTTTGTCTTCCCTATGCAACATGGAGTCCCAACACGGGATCCTTGCTGCTCTCAAATGCTTTTCAGCTGAACCCTGACAATGAACACTACTTCCAGTTCTGCCCATATCATAGTAAGAAGTATGGCCAGTTCCAGTAGTGGAGGCATAGATTTGTTTTATGAGTGTGTTATACAAAACGCCACAAGCTAGTAGATTCTGATTTTTATTTGGTGGTAATCTTGATCAATAGCAGCTAAATCATTTGCAGAAGAAAAAGAAATGGGAAGAAAATTTCACATTTATATTCCAGCTGTGCAAAGGGATCTTGGATTTTCCCTCATCCTCTCCTCCAAGAGCTTGTCAGCAGTAGGAATTCATAGTAATAAAAGCCAGACTTATTTCCAATGCAGGTGTTTCTAGGGTGATTGTAATCTTTCTGATTAACTGCATCTGCAAGAGATCTCATCATTACAAGCAAAGCAGAAATTATGAAGGAAGGTGCCCCTAAAGCAGTGAACTGGCAATTAAAATAATATCATAGGCTCTGAGACATGGGATTGCATGGGGAGTTTGGAAAGCCAGTAAAGATAGGTCTGAAGATGTCATTATGCCACCAAAATCTTTGAAGCCCATAGCAGCATAATGGACTGGTAAAGGCAAAGGAGTCCAATGCGATTAGATAGTGCTGAGATCCAGCTTTCGGAGATTAAGCTGCGTTACTAAGATCAGGGGCCCTTATCAAACTCAGTCCCAGCAGACTGCCCTGAGTCATCTGCCCTAAGTCATCAAGGAAATGGCTGCAGAAAAGTAAAGTGCTGATCTTGTGAAAATAGCATTTTACTGCTTGTGAAAGTCCCTAGGATGACAGCCTTGGAGACTGGGGTCTGGTTTCCTCACGCAGAGTAGCAACATCAGGTTGGGTACATTACAAACTGAGTGGTCTCATGCTGGATTTGGAACACCAAGATTTAATTGAGAGGGAAATTGATTAACAGTTGCTAATCAAGGCCACATTTTGTTTTAGCCTCTCAGTTGGGGCATGTGAAACATTTGCGAATGGTTGTCATTCCAAGCTGAAGTTTTAGTGAGAACAGGATAAATTTACACATGTAAAATGCATATTGCATATGCTGTAACCTGCCTGGAGGTTTTCACAGTCTTTATGGCCACAGTCTGAGCGGAGTTGTCACAAAAGGGTGGAACTGGGAAAGGCGGAGTGGACCTCAGCTTCCTGACGGCCACACTATCCCCTTCTGCTCACCCTTGCTGCTGCTGGCAGATCTCATTCCAGGTCTTGCTTGGTTGCCTGGGACTGAGATTTCTTCCCAATAATGCTCAGATGCAAAAATAGATGATTATCCAGGACCCATGTCAGGATTAAGGCCAGGCTGGATGAGGCTTTGAACAACCTGGTCTAGTGGAAGGTGTCCCTGCTGGTGGCAGGGGGGTTGGAACTGGATGATCTTTAAGGTCCCTTCCAACCCAAACTATTCTGTGATTCAATCTATGATTTGAACCCTTTTGAGTGCCAGTCCAAAACCCTGTTTTTGAGATAATCCAACCTGCTTTGTGGTATAAAACCAGCTGACACATGGACGTGTGTCACAATTAATCTGTCCCTTCTCAGCTAGAGGCACAACAGTCCTTTGGTTTTCCCATCATTACTTGTGGAGAGACAAATGAAAGGAATCCTTCAGTGTCATACAGCCATGACCTAAAGTCAAAAGGCTGTCTAAGTTGTTACTGGAGGAGATCCAGTCATAGAAAGAGAAATTCTTGCCAAATCAGCTAGAGAAAGTCGACTGAAATGTGTTTGAACAGACAGATTGTTCAGCCATCTATGCAGCTGGCTCGATAGAAGAAACAGTTATTCCTGGGTAACTGGAAGCAGCTATGTGTGTATATGTATAAAAAAATACAAAAATATATATTGGATAATCTTTCTAGTTGTCACCATTTCTCTCAGTGAGAAGCCTGAAATCCAAGGGTAGTAGGGGGAGAACTCACATGTAGAAATCCAGTGTCACTACCCTCCCACCCCACCCCACCTGCCCCAGTAATCCCCTCTTTTGTCACAGGACTACCTGGCTCTGGATATCGCTGAGCACTTGTTCTGTGCAGCGGGAGATGGTGTTTCACATACACCAACCAGCTGCCCCCATTCTGTACTGTCCTGTCCTGCCTTAACAACACAGACCAGGTTTCCTTTGCTTCATCATATATCGTGAAACAGGGAAAGCCATTTGGTTTAGTGAACTTGGTTGCTAAATCTGCAGATGGGGGTTTCATCAACAGCTAAATAATGATGCAGAACCACGGCATGTACTTGTTAGCAAAACATTTCAAATGCCCCATTTTGCATTAATTTGCATTCTGGGATTTGTCAGCAGCACTACATTTTCTATTTGTTTTGGGATACCACAAGAAGAAAATCTGTTCCCTTCGAAGCATTTACCCTTCCCTGCCAACCTGTCTCTGTTGGGCTAACAGCAGGACAGAGCTGCTCGGGACCTGGCCTTTCTAGTGGTAACTGAAGGGTTAAACTCAGCCCCAAACACTTGTTCTTCCAACATACCCTGCACTCCCGACTCTCCAGGATTTATGGTCATCTATTCACATGTTAAAAAGATTATTGGAAAAATATGTAAATGAAAGTTAATAAGTGTAGCAGGGTGGTGTAAAAGCAGACTTATTAGCAACAGGATGCAAGGCTCTGCACATGCTACATTTCTGTTGCTGGAAACATCATCAAAGAGCTTTCCAAGGCTGTGAGGCCCAGATGGATTTTACATCTTTATGCACCAGCCCAGAGCCAAAGCTGAATTCACAGGTGAAGTTGACACCACAGCACATGGCGAGGTGCTTGGGTTGCTTGTTTGTCCCTCAACCCTCAACATGGGCTGCAGTTCTGGCTCCCAGGAGAAGTGGAGGTCTCCTCAGAAAAGTGGTTTTAGGGAGAACTTTGCTAAAAATAATAATTAAAAAAAAAAATGGTGCAAAGGACAGCTTTGATTCTGCACTGAGAATTTAATTACACTTTGGCCTTTAGACTGAAAATACACATCACAGTTACTCCCTTTCCAGGCCCATTGGGGCTTTTCCCCCTCTGGAGGCTACACGTTATTTTGCCAGCAGCCCACAGGGCAGTGCTTTAACCTTGTTCTTTTATTCCATTGCTGCCAAAGAAGTTTTAGACTTAAACAGCAGAACACCAGTGCCACAAAACACCGCTGCATTCAGCACTCCCATGGCTTATGGCTAGGATTTCTGTGGTGGCTAACAGCAGTGGGGACCAGTCTGGACAGCAGGACACTGAGTAGAAAGAGTAGAAACCTGTTTTCCCCGGGGTATCTGCCTTCCCTGCTGCAAGCTCTGCTCTCCTGAGAGAGCAATCCTCCTGCTGGGTAACTGATGTAGAGATTTCACACACCCAAGACCCCAGGAGGAGAACCAGAGCCAGATTGGTGGGTATACTCAAGGTTTCAGGAAAAGGTCTAAATTTGAGAATTAATATCATTTAAGTATAAAAAAAGTTAGATATCCTTGAACTATACTCTGCAGATCCCCTCCTGAATTCCATAACAGAGGCTGTCAGCATACCAGGCTGGATCCCATTCTGTAGCCTAGAGATGTAGCCAGAGTCCCCACTAAATTCCCTGTCTGCAGTGGCATTTGCTCTCTGGTTGCCCAAACACCACTGATCCCTTTTGCATCACGAGCAGAGCGTTTGGGGCTGCTGCAACGCTCAGCTCTGCACTGCACTGCCCTGTCTGCTGGAAGACAATGCAGCACACCAGTGGGCCCGGTGCCCAGATCCACGCTGTGCACGAGCGGGCCAAGGGTTCTGCTGTACACATCCATCCACTTGATTGGGAACCACATGGGTGCATTCAACTCACCTTAAATCTGGTCTTTTGAAACCTCAAATTGAGACAGCCTTTAAAAATATGAGCCCTCAAACAATGACAACAAAACCAGCATGTGACTAAAAGCTGGAATGAGGCACTGCCAGGATTTCTCTTGGCAACCCGTCATTCTAAGAATCTGCTTCTTGCCACACTTGTGCAAGGCACATTATTGAACATTTCCTGACTATTTGCCCAGGATGCTATAAATGCTGTCCAAATAGCGGGGTCTCGCCTGCCGCTTTGATACATCTGGCTAAATTGCATGAAGCAGCACGCCAGAGGCTGATGGAGTCCCCACAGGACGTGCTCCGTCTGTCAGGCTCTCCAGAGAGCCCGGGTGATGAATGATAGCGCTAACATTAAACAGCTTGCCTGTGATGTTTTTCAAGTGTCCCTCCCCAACAGCTCGCCTGCTGCCCTGTCTTCTAGGAGATAACCCAGCACAACACAACATTACCTCATTAAGAAAGCTAGCTCTAATTAAAAACAGACAGGGCATCACCTCCCTTGTATTAGCTTGAAGGGTCCACCCTGCCATTTAAATTCTTTTTTTGGAAGATTAATGCCCATACACATTGTGAAGAGTGATGATCTTAGAAATAGTCAGTTTGGAGCAAATGTTAGACGTGGTGAAAGTGAGCATCAACAATAAAAATTGTAATTAGAAAGCCTTCAGATGTTCATGCCATACTCTGAAGGGGGTATGTACATGTGGGGGGTGTATGTGAGAGACATCTCTCCATCCCTAGCTTGGAAGAAATGGAGAGACACCATTTTGTCCAAACCCCGTATTAATACCATCCAGGTGTATTGTTTAGGCCCAAGTTCTGCATCACTACAATATACCTGTCTGTACCTAAAGAAACAGCTTACCAGCTGAGGAATAGCAAGAACAATTCACAGGACACTATGGCAGGGCCTTCTAGAAACATCCTGTCACATCAGCTCCTCTGTTCTTCTCATTACTCTGAGTTTCAGGGTAAAGAAAGGCCAGGTAAGAGAAGGATTTGGCTGGCCCCTCAATGGATGGAAAGGAAAGGGGAAAATGAATCATATCCATGAACTCACAGCTCAGTTTTCATGGTGCTCAGGTTTTTCTTCCCTGATGACTCTGGTTTATTTTAAACCAAAGGTTTTAAGTTCAAAAATGACTTAATTTGGAATAATTTGAAGCAAGCCAGTAGCATCACTTGAGTCACTTACTACTTATTTTGACTTTTATTCCTACAGAACGTTTGGCGCAGAGCACTGCCATGATTTATGCAGAATTCCCATTTCAGGAGCTGCCTGACACAATGGAAGCACTTTTTACCTCAGGAATTTACTGCCACTACCTGACTGACAAATCTAAGGACCCCGGGTGATGAGCACTGCCGGTGACAGCAGCACAGACTTCAGCGAGCCCATTCCACGCTGCCCCTCAGGTATGCCAATACCAGCAGTTATCATGTCTGCAGGTGAAACAAAATCTGTTTTCCTCATGTGCATCAGTCTCCTGGGGTGGTCAGTGGTACTGACCTAAGCCTGGCAGGTGAGATGAAGTAGAAAAAAACCCAACTAAACCAACCACCCCAGGAACAACAGTGAGTATAACCTGCATCTACTCTGTGGGGCATTGTTTTCAGCAGGGCAGTAGAAGGAGAATAACTTTCCTATAGTCTTGGCTGTTCATTTCTAACCTCAGAGCACCAGAGCTCATTGCTTTCCCTTCCGGAGGCCCCTGACAACCAGTCTATGATCCCTTTGTTGGGTTGGTGTGTTCAGTTCATATTAAACTGGTCAGTAGCCAAGATATAAGAGTACCTATGGATTCACATTTCTTTCAGAGAGTCCAGAGATCCAGAAGCATTGTGGTTATATCCAGTGTGCGTACAGCTGACAATAGCCTCTTTTAAGAATATATACTAACCTTGTCAGGTGCTGTTTGCTCGACTAAATGAGAACTTCCCAGTTTCTCAAGTCACAATTATCTTGAAGTTATGATGATTTGTGTACTAAATAGGGCTGTTTTTTGGTTTTTTTTTCATTGATAAGATGATCCTTGAAGCCATTAAAAGCTTGCTTAGCAGCCCACTATACTGGAAAACCTTTACAACACAAAAGATGCATTATGAGTTGTCAAGCATCATGTAAACACTGCAGTTGTCTTTGGGTGGAAAAGCTGAAAAGGTTTGTTTGGGGAAGGGAGGCATGACAGAAAAAAGTGTTTAGATGTCTGTAGTTACAGCCTAGACTTTATAGTTCGCTGTGCATCATTTCAGTACAGACTTCTGCTGAGCTGCCTTCCATATCCCTCTCCCATTTTGAACATCCTTTGAAGCAGCTCCTCCAGAAGACTTAACTGGACTTAGTCTGTGACCTGAAGAAATGACTGTCTGAAGTGCAGATGGCAGGGGCAATAATTTCAGGTCATGGTGCCACCTGGGCTTTGGCAATATTTTGTGAAGAGTGCTAAACAAAAAACATATACTTGGTCAAGGTGGGGCCATATTGCTGCTTAATTAGCTGGTTTCTTGGACAAAACATCTAGAACCACTCAGTATAATCTGTAAGTTCATCACACATTTAGTGGAAACAGGTATCCTGGAAGAAGGCTACTCATCTGCTGTGCATGTCTCTCTCCTAGCAAATGTTTGGCTCAGAACCTAAGCAAGGGAATTGAGATTTAAACCTGAAACACTAGACTTAATGCTCACCTTAACATGCATGTAGGGACTTAAGAATGGATTTCATGGGGAAGAGCCAATTTGGATCCTTGCCCAAATCTTAGTCCCCAGTGTCAAGGCTCAAGAATGATCAGGTGCAATGAAAAAAAAAAAAAAAAGAAAAAAGTTTCTTATTTCTGAGTTCTCCAGTTTCTGGTTCCTGCCAGTGTTCAAAGGGAGATTGTCAAGTACTCCAAGAACATCTGTTTTCTAGCAAGACCCAAAGTATCAGGAAGACATGGAACTGTACCAAGAAAACCTGTTATCAGGAGATCATCAGTCTAGTTATAGAAGGTCACCTGGGGAGGGCAGGAAGCCTTAGCAAAGCTGGCAGACTTTTGAGGTGCTTCTGTCAGTATTTACAGCACAATTTCACTGGGTACTCAGAATCATAACTGACCTTACAGCTCCGCATAGACTCCTACCCCTCAATTTATGGTGTATTCAGACTTGCAGACAATTTTTTTTTTTAATTCATTAAGCGTTCTCCCTGTTGTGAGTATGATCTGGAACTCCTCATGATGCTTTAAAGTGTTACAAGTTTAAAAAACAAAACAAACCCAGGCAATAAATGACTTTTTCAGTTTGCTTTTGAATAATCTGCAATACTCATAAAATCAAAGAGGAAATCACAAAATCCAATATTCACACACACTAATAACAAAGTGGAAATGGCTTTTAAAAACTCTCAACCTCAGTCTGTGCTGCATCCTTGGCAGTTCCTTAAGGGATCCCGTAAGGGATATAAGTGACAAAAGGTCTGGTAGAGCAGAGTAGACCTCTCTACTTCAGTGGTAAGACCCGCACCTCCATCCTAAAACTGACTAGTTCCACATTCTCACCTTTACTTGCACACAAGGAGATAACTACAAATTAAACTGCTTGCAGCTGTGGAAATTGCTAAAGGAGAGGGTAGAACTTTCTCATCTCAGAGTGTTCAAGCAGATCAGTTTATTTGGCGCTACAAATATCATGTTACACGTCTGTCCCTCAGAAATATGCACATCTAGTTTCCAAATTCAGCTTGGGTTACTAGTGGGCTGTTGCTCTTCTCTTCCACTCTGCCCATCATAACCTTTGTAGCCATAATATGGCAATTCTTAAAACATCCTACTTTCTTCCTTCACAGAACCAGGTCATCTTCCACTAATCTACTCTTTTATGTGCCAAATTTTGATGAAACCTTTTGATCAAGACACTC